>NW_026701112.1:0-34806 GCF_030435755.1 Ochotona princeps | reverse complement strand
AACGAATGCTCCAGATGCGGGTTTCACATGCCACCAACTCCACATTCTCAGGCAACTTCAGCGCCACAGCCGCTTTTCAGATAGCCCCTCAATGCAAAGGCTCTAGACGCAAATATTGCTGTGAGAGCTAATTCAATCAAGGAACACTGCATGTTGGTGAAGGGCATATTGAAGAAGGATCAGCCGAGTGGTTCTTGTGGGAGAACAACTCCATTTGGCTCACTAACTTCACACACCATCAGGCTTCCAAGCAGCTCTCAAGGAAACTCAGTTTTCAAACTCTATGCTTAGGTGCCCTTTGAGTGCATTATCTAGCAATGAACCTGGTAGAGCATCCCACACAAACGAATGCTCCACATGCGGGTTTCACATGCCACCAACTCCACATTCTCAGGCAACTTCAGCGCCACAGCCGTTTTCAGATAGCCCTCAAAGCAAAGGCTCTAGACGCAAATATTGGTGTGAGAGCTAATTCAATCAAGGAAACACTGCATGTTGGTGAAGGGCATATTGAAGAAGACATCTGCCGAGTGGTTCTTGTGGGAGAACAACTCCATTTGGCTCACTAACTTCACACACCATCAGGCTTCCAAGCAACTCTCAAGGAAACTCAGTTTTCACACTCTATGCTTAGTGCCCTTAGAGTGCATTATCTAGGAATGAACCTGGTAGAGCATCCCACACAAACGAATGCTCCACATACGGGGTTTCACATGCCACCAACTCCACATTCTCAGGCAACTTCAGCGCCACAGCTGTTTTCAGATAGCCTCAATGCAAAGGCTCTAGACGCAAATATTGCTGTGAGAGCTAATTCAATCAAGGAAACACTGCATGTTGGTGAAGGGCATATTGAAGAAGGATCAGCCGAGTGGTTCTAGTGGGAGAACAACTCCATTTGGCTCACTAACTTCACACACCATCAGGCTTCCAAGCAGCTCTCAAGGAAACTCACTTTTCACACTCTATGCTTAGTGCCCTTTGAGTGAATTATCTAGGAATGAACCTGGTAGAGCATCCCGCACAAACGAATGCTCCACATGCGGGTTCATATGCCACCAACTCCACATTCTCAGGCAACTTCAGCGCCACAGCCGTTTTCAGATAGCCCTCAATGCAAAGGCTCTAGACGCAAATATTGGTGTGAGAGCTAATTCAATCAAGGAAACACTGCATGTTGGTGAAGGGCATATTGAAGAAGGATCAGCCGAGTGGTTCTTATGAGAGAACAACTCCATTTGGCTCACTAACTTCACACACCATCAGGCTTCCAAGCAGCTCTCAACGCAAACTCAGTTTTCACACTCTATGCTTAGTGCCCTTTGAGTGCCTAGGACTGAAATGAAGCTTGGTGAGCATCCTACACAAACGAATGCTCCACATGCGGTTTCACATGCCACCAACTCTACATTCTCAGGCAACTTCAGCGCCACAGCCGTTTTCAGATAGCCCTCAATGCAAAGGCTCTAGACGCAAATATTGCTGTGAGAGCTAATTCAATCAAGGAAACACTGCATGTTGGTGAAGGGCATATTGAAGAAGGATCAGCTGAGTGGTTCTTGTGGAGAACAACTCCAGTTGGCTCACTAACTTCACACACCATCAGGCTTCCAAGCAGCTCTCAAGAAAATTCAGTTTTTCACACTCTATGATTAGTGCCTTTGAGTGCATTATCTAGGAATGAACCTGGTAGAGCATCCACACAAACGATTGCTCCACATGCGGGTTTCACATGCCACCAACTCCCACATTCTCAGGCAACTTCAGCGCCACAGCCGTTTTCAGATAGCCCTCAATGCAAAGGCTCTAGACGCAAATATTGGTGTGAGAACTATTTCAATCAAGGAAACACTGCATGTTGGTGAAGGGCATATTGAAGAAGGATCAGCCGAGTGGTTCTTATGAGAGAACAACTCCATTTGGCTCACTTATTTCACACACCATCAGGCTTCCAAGCAGCTCTCAAGGAAACTCAGTTTTCACACTCTATGCTTAGTGCCCTTTGAGTGCCTAGGACTGAAATGAAGCTTGGTGAGCATCCTACACAAACGAATGTTCCAGATGCGGGTTTCACATGCCACCAACTCCACATTCTCAGGCAACTTCAGCGCCACAGCCGTTTTCAGATAGCCCTCAATGCAAAGGCTCTAGACGCAAATATTGCTGTGAGAGCTAATTCAATCAAGGAAACACTGCATGTTGGTGAAGGGCATATTGAAGAAGTATCAGCCGAGTGGTTCTTGTGGGAGAACAACTCCATTTGGCTCACTAACTTTACACACCATCAGGCTTCCAAGCAGCTCTCAAGGAAACTCAGTTTTCACACTCTATGCTTAGTGCCCTTTGAGTGCATTATCTAGGAATGAACCTGGTAGAGCATCCCGCACAAACGAATGCTCCACATGCGGGTTTCACATGCCACCAACTCCACATTCTCAGGCAACTTCAGCGCCTCAGCCGTTTTCAGATAGCCCTCAATGCAAAGGCTCTAGACGCAAATATTGGTGTGAGAGCTAATTCAATCAAGGAAACACTGCATGTTGGTGAAGGGCATATTGAAGAAGGATCAGCCGAGTGGTTCTTATGAGAGAACAACTCCATTTGGCTCACTAACTTCACACACCATCAGGCTTCCAAGCAGCTCTCAAGGAAACTCAGTTTTCAAACTCTATGCTTAGTGCCCTTTGAATGCCTAGGACTGAAATGAAGCTTGGTGAGCATCCTACACAAACGAATGCTCCACATGCGGGTTTCACATGCCACCAACTCTACATTCTCAGGCAACTTCAGCGCCACAGCCGTTTTCAGATAGCCCTCAATGCAAAGGCTCTAGACGCAAATATTGCTGTGAGAGCTAATTCAATCAAGGAAACACTGCATGTTGGTGAAGGGCATATTGAAGAAGGATCAGCTGAGTGGTTCTTGTGGGAGAACAACTCCATTTGGCTCACTAACTTCACACACCATCAGGCTTCCAAGCAGCTCTCAAGAAAATTCACTTTTCACACTCTATGATTAGTGCCCTTAGAGTGCATTATCTTGGAATGAACCTGGTAGAGCATCCCACACAAACGAATGCTCCACATACGGGTTTCACATGCCACCAACTCCACATTCTCAGGCAACTTCAGCGCCACAGCCGTTTTCAGATAGCCCTCAATGCAAAGGCTCTAGACGCAAATATTGGTGTGAGAACTATTTCAATCAAGGAAACACTGCATGTTGGTGAAGGGCATATTGAAGAAGGATCAGCCGAGTGGTTCTTATGAGAGAACAACTCCATTTGGCTCACTAACTTCACACACCATCAGGCTTCCAAGCAGCTCTCAAGCAAACTCAGTTTTCACACTCTATGCTTAGTGCCCTTTGAGTGCCTAGGACTGAAATGAAGCTTGGTGAGCATCCTACACAAACGAATGCTCCACATGCGGGTTTCACATGCCACCAACTCTACATTCTCAGGCAACTTCAGCGCCACAGCCGTTTTCAGATAGCCCTCAATGCAAAGGCTCTAGACGCAAATATTGCTGTGAGAGCTAATTCAATCAAGGAAACACTGCATGTTAGTGAAGGGCATATTGAAGAAGGATCAGCTGAGTGGTTCTTGTGGGAGAACAACTCCATTTGGCTCACTAACTTCACACACCATCAGGCTTCCAAGCAGCTCTCAAGGAAACTCAGTTTTCACACTCTATGATTAGTGCCCTTTGAGTGCATTATCTAGGAATGAACCTGGTAGAGCATCCCACACAAACGATTGCTCCACATGCGGGTTTCACATGCCACCAACACCACATTCTCAGGCAACTTCAGCGCCACAGCCGTTTTCAGATAGCCCTCAATGCAAAGGCTCTAGACGCAAATATTGGTGTGAGAACTATTTCAATCAAGGAAACACTGCATGTTGGTGAAGGGCATATTGAAGAAGGATCAGCCGAGTGGTTCTTATGAGAGAACAACTCCATTTGGCTCACTTATTTCACACACCATCAGGCTTCCAAGCAGCTCTCAAGGAAACTCAGTTTTCACACTCTATGCTTAGTGCCCTTTGAGTGCCTAGGACTGAAATGAAGCTTGGTGAGCATCATACACAAACGAATGTTCCAGATGCGGGTTTCACATGCCACCAACTCCACATTCTCAGGCAACTTCAGCGCCACAGCCGTTTTCAGATAGCCCTCAATGCAAAGGCTCTAGACGCAAATATTGCTGTGAGAGCTAATTCAATCAAGGAAACACTGCATGTTGGTGAAGGGCATATTGAAGAAGGATCAGCCGAGTGGTTCTTGTGGGAGAACAACTCCATTTGGCTCACTAACTTCACACACCATCAGGCTTCCAAGCAGCTCTCAAGGAAACTCAGTTTTCAAACTCTATGCTTAGTGCCCTTTGAGTGCATTATCTAGGAATGAACCTGGTAGAGCATCCCACACAAACGAATGCTCCACATGCCCGTTTCACATGCCACCAACTCCACATTCTCAGGCAACTTCAGCGCCACAGCCGTTTTCAGATAGCCCTCAAAGCAAAGGCTCTAGACGCAAATATTGGTGTGAGAGCTAATTCAATCAAGGAAACACTGCATGTTGGTGAAGGGCATATTGAAGAAGTATCTGCCGAGTGGTTCTTGTGGGAGAACAACTCCATTTGGCTCACTAACTTCACACACCATCAGGCTTCCAAGCAGCTCTCAAGGAAACTCAGTTTTCACACTCTATGTTTAGTGCCCTTAGAGTGCATTATCTAGGAATGAACCTGGTAGAGCATCCCACACAAACGAATGCTCCACATGCGGGTTTCACATGCCACCAACTCCACATTCTCAGGCAACTTCAGCGCCACAGCCGTTTTCAGATAGCCCTCAAAGCAAAGGCTCTAGACGCAAATATTGGTGTGAGAGCTAATTCAATCAAGGAAACACTGCATGTTGGTGAAGGGCATATTGAAGAAGGATCAGCCGAGTGGTTCTAGTGGGAGAACAACTCCATTTGGCTCACTAACTTCACACACCATCAGGCTTCCAAGCAGCTCTCAAGGAAACTCACTTTTCACACTCTATGCTTAGTGCCCTTTGAGTGCATTATCTAGGAATGAACCTGGGTGAGCATCCCACACAAACGATTGCTCCACATGCGGGTTTCACATGCCACCAACTCCACATTCTCAGGCAACTTCAGCGCCACAGCCGTTTTCAGATAGCCCTCAATGCAAAGGCTCTAGACGCAAATATTGGTGTGAGAACTAATTCAATCAAGGAAACACTGCATGTTGGTGAAGGGCATATTGAAGAAGGATCAGCCGAGTGGTTCTAGTGGGAGAACAACTCCATTTGGCTCACTAACTTCACACACCATCAGGCTTCCAAGCAGCTCTCAAGGAAACTCAGTTTTCACACTCTATGCTTAGTGCCCTTTGAGTGCATTATCTAGGAATGAACCTGGTAGAGCATCCCACACAAACGAATGCTCCACATGCGGGTTTGACCTGCCAAGACTCCACATTCTCAGGCAACTTCAGCGCCACAGCCGTTTTCAGATAGCCCTCAATGCAAAGGCTCTAGACGCAAATATTGGTGTGAGAGCTAATTCAATCAAGGAAACACTGCATGTTGGTGAAGGGCATATTGAAGAAGGATCAGCCGAGTGGTTCTTGTGGGAGAACAACTCCATTTGGCTCACTAACTTCACACACACCATCAGGCTTCCAAGCAGCTCTCAAGCAAACTCACTTTTCACAACTCTATGCTTAGTGCCCTTTGAGTGCATTATCTAGGAATGAACCTGGTAGAGCATCCTACAGAAACGATTGCTCCACATGCGGGTTTCACATGCCACCAACTCCACATTCTCAGGCAACTTCAGCGCCACAGCCGTTTTCAGATAGCCCTCAATGCAAAGGCTCTAGACGCAAATATTGGTGTGAGAAACTATTTCAATCAAGGAAACACTGCATGTTGGTGAAGGGCATATTGAAGAAGGATCAGCCGAGTGGTTCTTATGAGAGAACAACTCCATTTGGCTCACTAACTTCACACACCATCAGGCTTCCAAGCAGCTCTCAAGCAAACTCAGTTTTCACACCCTATGCTTAGTGCCCTTTGAGTGCCTAGGACTGAAATGAAGCTTGGTGAGCATCCTACACAAACGAATGCTCCACATGCGGGTTTCACATGCCACCAACTCTACATTCTCAGGCAACTTCAGCGCCACAGCCGTTTTCAGATAGCCCTCAATGCAAAGGCTCTAGACGCAAATATTGCTGTGAGAGCTAATTCAATCAAGGAAACACTGCATGTTGGTGAAGGGCATATTGAAGAAGGATCAGCCGAGTGGTTCTTGTGGGAGAACAACTCCAGTTGGCTCACTAACTTCACACACCATCAGGCTTCCAAGCAGCTCTCAAGAAAATTCAGTTTTCACACTCTATGCTTAGTGCCCTTTGAGTGCATTATCTAGGAATGAACCTGGTAGAGCATCCCACACAAACGAATGCTCCACATGCGGGTTTCACATGCCAAGACGCCACATTCTCAGGCAACTTCAGCGCCACAGCCGTTTTCAGATAGCCCTCAATGCAAAGGCTCTAGACGCAAATATTGCTGTGAGAGCTAATTCAATCAAGGAAACACTGCATGTTGGTGAAGGGCATATTGAAGAAGGATCAGCTGAGTGGTTCTTGTGGGAGAACAACTCCAGTTGGCTCACTAACTTCACACACCATCAGGCTTCCAAGCAGCTCTCAAGAAAATTCAGTTTTCACACTCTATGATTAGTGCCCTTTGAGTGCATTATCTAGGAATGAACCTGGTAGAGCATCCCACACAAACGATTGCTCCACATGCGGGTTTCACATACCACCAACTCCACATTCTCAGGCAACTTCAGCGCCACAGCCGTTTTCAGATAGCCCTCAATGCAAAGGCTCTAGACGCAAATATTGGTGTGAGAACTATTTCAATCAAGGAAACACTGCATGTTGGTGAAGGGCATATTGAAGAAGGATCAGCCGAGTGGTTCTTATGAGAGAACAACTCCATTTGGCTCACTTATTTCACACACCATCAGGCTTCCAAGCAGCTCTCAAGGAAACTCAGTTTTCACACTCTATGCTTAGTGCCCTTTGAGTGCCTAGGACTGAAATGAAGCTTGGTGAGCATCCTACACAAACGAATGTTCCAGATGCGGGTTTCACATGCCACCAACTCCACATTCTCAGGCAACTTCAGCGCCACAGCCGTTTTCAGATAGCCCTCAATGCAAAGGCTCTAGACGCAAATATTGCTGTGAGAGCTAATTCAATCAAGGAAACACTGCATGTTGATGAAGGGCATATTGAAGAAGTATCTGCCGAGTGGTTCTTGTGGGAGAACAACTCCATTTGGCTCACTAACTTCACACACCATCAGGCTTCCAAGCAGCTCTCAAGGAAACTCAGTTTTCACACTCTATGTTTAGTGCCCTTAGAGTGCATTATCTAGGAATGAACCTGGTAGAGCATCCCACACAAACGAATGCTCCACATGCGGGTTTCACATGCCACCAACTCCACATTCTCAGGCAACTTCAGCGCCACAGCCGTTTTCAGATAGCCCACAATGCAAAGGCTCTAGACGCAAATATTGGTGTGAGAGCTAATTCAATCAAGGAAACACTGCATGTTGGTGAAGGGCATATTGAAGAAGGATCAGCCGAGTGGTTCTAGTGGGAGAACAACTCCATTTGGCTCACTAACTTCACACACCATCAGGCTTCCAAGCAGCTCTCAAGGAAACTCACTTTTCACACTCTATGCTTAGTGCCCTTTGAGTGCATTATCTAGGAATGAACCTGGGTGAGCATCCCACACAAACGATTGCTCCACATGCGGGTTTCACATGCCACCAACTCCACATTCTCAGGCAACTTCAGCGCCACAGCCGTTTTCAGATAGCCCTCAATGCAAAGGCTCTAGACGCAAATATTGCTGTGAGAGCTAATTCAATCAAGGAAACACTGCATGTTGGTGAAGGGCATATTGAAGAAGGATCAGCTGAGTGGTTCTTGTGGGAGAACAACTCCAGTTGGCTCACTAACTTCACACACCATCAGGCTTCCAAGCAGCTCTCAAGGAAACTCAGTTTTCACACTCTATGCTTAGTGCCCTTTGAGTGCATTATCTAGGAATGAACCTGGTAGAGCATCCCACACAAACGAATGCTCCACATGCGGGTTTGACCTGCCAAGACTCCACATTCTCAGGCAACTTCAGCGCCACAGCCGTTTTCAGATAGCCCTCAATGCAAAGGCTCTAGACGCAAATATTGGTGTGAGAGCTAATTCAATCAAGGAAACACTGCATGTTGGTGAAGGGCATATTGAAGAAGGATCAGCCGAGTGGTTCTTGTGGGAGAACAACTCCATTTGGCTCACTAACTTCACACACCATCAGGCTTCCAAGCAGCTCTCAAGGAAACTCACTTTTCACACTCTATGCTTAGTGCCCTTTGAGTGCATTATCTAGGAATGAACCTGGTAGAGCATCCTACACAAACGATTGCTCCACATGCGGGTTTCACATGCCACCAACTCCACATTCTCAGGCAACTTCAGCGCCACAGCCGTTTTCAGATAGCCCTCAATGCAAAGGCTCTAGACGCAAATATTGGTGTGAGAACTATTTCAATCAAGGAAACACTGCATGTTGGTGAAGGGCATATTGAAGAAGGATCAGCCGAGTGGTTCTTATGAGAGAACAACTCCATTTGGCTCACTAACTTCACACACCATCAGGCTTCCAAGCAGCTCTCAAGCAAACTCAGTTTTCACACCCTATGCTTAGTGCCCTTTGAGTGCCAAGGACTGAAATGAAGCTTGGTGAGCATCCTACACAAACGAATGCTCCACATGCGGGTTTCACATGCCACCAACTCTACATTCTCAGGCAACTTCAGCGCCACAGCCGTTTTCAGATAGCCCTCAATGCAAAGGCTCTAGACGCAAATATTGCTGTGAGAGCTAATTCAATCAAGGAAACACTGCATGTTGCTGAAGGGCATATTGAAGAAGGATCAGCCGAGTGGTTCTTGTGGGAGAACAACTCCAGTTGGCTCACTAACTTCACACACCATCAGGCTTCCAAGCAGCTCTCAAGAAAATTCAGTTTTCACACTCTATGCTTAGTGCCCTTTGAGTGCATTATCTAGGAATGAACCTGGTAGAGCATCCCACACAAACGAATGCTCCACATGCGGGTTTCACATGCCAAGACGCCACATTCTCAGGCAACTTCAGCGCCACAGCCGTTTTCAGATAGCCCTCAATGCAAAGGCTCTAGACGCAAATATTGCTGTGAGAGCTAATTCAATCAAGGAAACACTGCATGTTGGTGAAGGGCATATTGAAGAAGGATCAGCTGAGTGGTTCTTGTGGGAGAACAACTCCAGTTGGCTCACTAACTTCACACACCATCAGGCTTCCAAGCAGCTCTCCAGGAAACTCAGTTTTCACACTCTATGCTTAGTGCCCTTTGAGTGCATTATCTAGGAATGAACCTGGGTGAGCATCCCACACAAACGATTGCTCCACATGCGGGTTTCACATGCCACCAACTCCACATTCTCAGGCAACTTCAGCGCCACAGCCGTTTTCAGATAGCCCTCAATGCAAAGGCTCTAGACGCAAATATTGCTGTGAGAGCTAATTCAATCAAGGAAACAGTGCATGTTGGTGAAGGGCATATTGAAGAAGGATCAGCCGAGTGGTTCTTATGAGAGAACAACTCCATTTGGCTCACTAACTTCACACACCATCAGGCTTCCAAGCAGCTCTCAAGGAAACTCAGTTTTCACACTCTATGCTTAGTGCCCTTTGAGTGCCTAGGACTGAAATGAAGCTTGGTGAGCATCCTACACAAACGAATGTTCCACATGCGGGTTTCACATGCCACCAACTCCACATTCTCAGGCAACTTCAGCGCCACAGCCGTTTTCAGATAGCCCTCAATGCAAAGGCTCTAGACGCAAATATTGCTGTGAGAGCTAATTCAATCAAGGAAACACTGCATGTTGGTGAAGGGCATATTGAAGAAGGATCAGCCGAGTGGTTCTTGTGGGAGAACAACTCCATTTGGCTCACTAACTTCACACACCATCAGGCTTCCAAGCAGCTCTCAAGGAAACTCAGTTTTCAAACTCTATGCTTAGTGCCCTTTGAGTGCATTATCTAGCAATGAACCTGGTAGAGCATCCCACACAAACGAATGCTCCACATGCGGGTTTCACATGCCACCAACTCCACATTCTCAGGCAACTTCAGCGCCACAGCCGTTTTCAGATAGCCCTCAAAGCAAAGGCTCTAGACGCAAATATTGGTGTGAGAGCTAATTCAATCAAGGAAACACTGCATGTTGGTGAAGGGCATATTGAAGAAGGATCAGCCGAGTGGTTCTTGTGGGAGAACAACTCCATTTGGCTCACTAACGTCACACACCATCAGGCTTCCAAGCAGCTCTCAAGGAAACTCAGTTTTCACACTCTATGCTTAGTGCCCTTTGAGTGCATTATCTAGGAATGAACCTGGGTGAGCATCCCACACAAACGAATGCTCCACATGCGGGTTTCACATGCCACTAACTCCACATTCTCAGGCAACTTCAGCGCCACAGCCGTTTTCAGATAGCCCTCAATGCAAAGGCTCTAGACGCAAATATTGGTGTGAGAGCTAATTCAATCAAGGAAACACTGCATGTTGGTGAAGGGCATATTGAAGAAGGATCAGCCGAGTGGTTCTTGTGGGAGAACAACTCCATTTGGCTCACTAACTTCACACACCATCAGGCTTCCAAGCAGCTGTCAAGCAAACTCAGTTTTCACACTCTATGCTTAGTGCCCTTTGAGTGCCTAGGACTGAAATGAAGCTTGGTGAGCATCCCACACAAACGAATGCTCCACATGCGGGTTTCACATGCCACCAACTCCACATTCACTGGCAACTTCAGCGCCACAGCCGTTTTCAGATAGCCCTCAATGCAAAGGCTCTAGACGCAAATATTGGTGTGAGAGCTAATTCAATCAAGGAAACACTGCATGTTGGTGAAGGGCATATTGAAGAAGGATCAGCCGAGTGGTTCTTGTGGGAGAACAACTCCATTTGGCTCACTAACTTCACACACCATCAGGCTTCCAAGCAGCTCTCAAGGAAACTCAGTTTTCACACTCTATGCTTAGTGCCCTTTGAGTGCATTATCTAGGAATGAACCTGGTAGAGCATCCCACACAAACGAATGCTCCACATGCCCGTTTCACATGCCACCAACTCCACATTCTCAGGCAACTTCAGCGCCACAACCGTTTTCAGATAGCCCTCAATGCAAAGGCTCTAGACGCAAATATTGGTGTGAGAGCTAATTCAATCAAGGAAACACTGCATGTTGGTGAAGGGCATATTGAAGAAGGATCAGCCGAGTGGTTCTTGTGGGAGAACAACTCCATTTGGCTCACTAACTTCACACACCATCAGGCTTCCAAGCAGCTCTCAAGGAAACTCAGTTTTCACACTCTATGCTTAGTGCCCTTTGAGTGCATTATCTAGGAACGAACCTGGGTGAGTATCCGAAACAAACGAATGCTCCACATACGGGTTTCACATGCCACCAACTCCACATTCTCAGGCAACTTCAGCGCCACAGCCGCTTTCAGATAGCCCTCAATGCAAAGGCTCTAGACGCAAATATTCGTGTGAGAGCTAATTCAATCAAGGAAACACTGCATGTTGGTGAAGGGCATAGTGAAGAAGGATCAGCCGAGTGGTTCTTGTGGGAGAACAACTCCATTTGGCTCACTAACTTCACACACCATCAGGCTTCCAAGCAGCTCTCAAGGAAACTCAGTTTTCACACTCTATGCTTAGTGCCCTTTGAGTGCATAGGACTGAAATGAAGCTTGGTGAGCATCCCACACAAACGAATGCTCCACATGCTGGTTTCACATGCCACCAACTCCACATTCACAGGCAAGTTCAGCGCCACAGCCGTTTTCAGATAGCCCTCAATGCAAAGGCTCTAGACGCAAATATTGGTGTGAGAGCTAATTCAATCAAGGAAACACTGCATGTTGGTGAAGGGCATATTGAAGAAGGATCAGCCGAGTGGTTCTTGTGGGAGAACAACTCCATTTGGCTCACTAACTTCACACACCATCAGGCTTCCAAGCAGCTCTCAAGGAAACTCAGTTTTCACACTCTATGCTTAGTGCCCTTTGAGTGCATTATCTAGGAATGAACCTGGTAGAGCATCCCACACAAACGATTGCTCCAATGCGGGTTTCACATGCCACCAACTCCACATTCTCAGGCAACTTCAGCGCCACAGCCGTTTTCAGATAGCCCTCAATGCAAAGGCTCTAGACGCAAATATTGGTGTGAGAGCTAATTCAATCAAGGAAACACTGCATGTTGGTGAAGGGCATATTGAAGAAGGATCAGCCGAGTGGTTCTTGTGGGAGAACAACTCCATTTGGCTCACTAACTTCACACACCATCAGGCTTCCAAGCAGCTCTCAAGGAAACTCAGTTTTCACACTCTATGCTTAGTGCCCTTTGAGTGCATTATCTAGGAATGAACCTGGTAGAGCATCCCACACAAACGATTGCTCCACATGCGGGTTTCACATGCCACCAACTCCACATTCACTGGCAACTTCAGCGCCACAGCCGTTTTCAGATAGCCCTCAATGCAAAGGCTCTAGACGCAAATATTGGTGTGAGAGCTAATTCAATCAAGGAAACACTGCATGTTGGTGAAGGGCATATTGAAGAAGGATCAGCCGAGTGGTTCTTGTGGGAGAACAACTCCATTTGGCTCACTAACTTCACACACCATCAGGCTTCCAAGCAGCTCTCAAGGAAACTCAGTTTTCACACTCTATGCTTAGTGCCCTTTGAGTGCATTATCTAGGAATGAACATGGTAGAGCATCCCACACAAACGAATGCTCCACATGCGGGTTTCACATGCCACCAACTCCACATTCTCAGGCAACTTCAGCGCCAAAGCCGTTTTCAGATAGCCCTCAATGCAAAGGCTCTAGACGCAAATATTGGTGTGAGAGCTAATTCAATCAAGGAAACACTGCATGTTGGTGAAGGGCATATTGAAGAAGGATCAGCCGAGTGGTTCTTGTGGGAGAACAACTCCATTTGGCTCACTAACTTCACACACCATCAGGCTTCCAAGCAGCTCTCAAGGAAACTCAGTTTTCACACTCTATGCTTAGTGCCCTTTGAGTTCATTATCTAGGAACGAACCTGGGTGAGTATCCGAAACAAACGAATGCTCCACATACGGGTTTCACATGCCACCAACTCCACATTCTCAGGCAACTTCAGCGCCACAGCCGCTTTCAGATAGCCCTCAATGCAAAGGCTCTAGACGCAAATATTCGTGTGAGAGCTAATTCAATCAAGGAAACACTGCATGTTGGTGAAGGGCATAGTGAAGAAGGATCAGCCGAGTGGTTCTTGTGGGAGAACAACTCCATTTGGCTCACTAACTTCACACACCATCAGGCTTCCAAGCAGCTCTCAAGGAAACTCAGTTTTCACACTCTATGCTTAGTGCCCTTTGAGTGCCTAGGACTGAAATGAATCTTGGGTAGCATCCCACACAAACGATTGCTCCACATGCGGGTTTCACATGCCACCAACTCCACATTCACAGGCAACTTCAGCGCCACAGCCGTTTTCAGATAGCCCTCAATGCAAAGGCTCTAGACGCAAATATTGGTGTGAGAGCTAATTCAATCAAGGAAACACTGCATGTTGGTGAAGGGCATATTGAAGAAGGATCAGCCGAGTGGTTCTTGTGGGAGAACAACTCCATTTGGCTCACTAACTTCACACACCATCAGGCTTCCAAGCAGCTCTCAAGGAAACTCAGTTTTCACACTCTATGCTTAGTGCCCTTTGAGTGCCTAGGACTGAAATGAAGCTTCGTGAGCATCCTACACAAACGAATGCTCCACATGCGGGTTTCACATGCCACCAACTCCACATTCTCAGGCAACTTCAGCGCCACAGCCGTTTTCAGATAGCCCTCAATGCAAAGGATCTAGACGCAAATATTGGTGTGAGAGCTAATTCAATCAAGGAAACACTGCATGTTGGTGAAGGGCATATTGAAGAAGGATCAGCCGAGTGGTTCTTGTGGGAGAACAACTCCATTTGGCTCACTAACTTCACACACCATCAGGCTTCCAAGCAGCTCTCAAGGAAACTCAGTTTTCACACTCTATGCTTAGTGCCCTTTGAGTGCATTTTCTAGGAATGAACCAGGTAGAGCATCGCACACAAACGAATGCTCCACATGCGGGCTTCACATGCCACCAACTCCACATTCTCAGGCAACTTCACCGCCACAGCCGTTTTCAGGTAGCCCTCAATGCAAAGGCTCTAGACGCAAATATTGGTGTGAGAGCTAATTCAATCAAGGAAACACTGCATGTTGGTGAAGGGCATCTTGAAGAAGGATCAGCCGAGTGGTTCTTGTGGGAGAACAACTCCATTTGGCTCACTAACTTCACACACCATCAGGCTTCCAAGCAGCTCTCAAGGAAACTCACTTTTCACACTCTATGCTTAGTGCCCTTTGAGTGCATTATCTAGGAACGAACCTGGGTGAGTATCCGAAACAAACGAATGCTCCACATACGGGTTTCACATGCCACCAACTCTACATTCTCAGGCAACTTCAGCGCCACAGCCGCTTTCAGATAGCCCTCAATGCAAAGGCTCTAGACGCAAATATTGGTGTGAGAGCTAATTCAATCAAGGAAACACTGCATGTTGGTGAAGGGCATATTGAAGAAGGATCAGCTGAGTGGTTCTTGTGGGAGAACAACTCCATTTGGCTCACTAACTTCACACACCATCAGGCTTCCAAGCAGCTCTCAAGGAAACTCAGTTTTCACACTCTATGCTTAGTGCCCTTTGAGTGCATTATCTAGGAATGAACCTGGTAGAGCATCCCACACAAACCATTGCTCCACATGCGGGTTTCACATGCCACCAACTCCACATTCTCAGGCAACTTCAGCGCCACAACCGTTTTCAGATAGCCCTCAATGCAAAGGCTCTAGACGCAAATATTGGTGTGAGAGCTAATTCAATCAAGGAAACACTGCATGTTGATGAAGGGCATATTGAAGAAGGATCAGCCGAGTGGTTCTTGTGGGAGAACAACTCCATTTGGCTCACTAACTTCACACACCATCAGGCTTCCAAGCAGCTCTCAAGGAAACTCAGTTTTCACACTCTATGCTTAGTGCCCTTTGAGTGCCTAGGACTGAAATGAAGCTTGGTGAGCATCCCACACAAACGAATGCTCCACATGCGGGTTTCACATGCCACCAACTCCACATTCTCAGGCAACTTCAGCGCCACAGCTGTTTTCAGATAGCCCTCAATGCAAAGGCTCTAGACGCAAATATTGCTGTGAGAGCTAATTCAATCAAGGAAACACTGCATGTTGGTGAAGGGCATATTGAAGAAGGATCAGCCGAGTGGTTCTTGTGGGAGAACAACTCCATTTGGCTCACTAACTTCACACACCATCAGGCTTCCAAGCAGCTCTCAAGGAAACTCAGTTTTCACACTCTATGCTTAGTGCCCTTTGAGTGCATTATCTAGGAATGAACCTGGTAGAGCATCCCACACAAACGATTGCTCCACATGCGGGTTTCACATGCCACCAACTCCACATTCTCAGGCAACTTCAGCGCCACAGCCGTTTTCAGATAGCCCTCAATGCAAAGGCTCTAGACGCAAATATTGGTGTGAGAGCTAATTCAATCAAGGAAACACTGCATGTTGGTGAAGGGCATATTGAAGAAGGATCAGCCGAGTGGTTCTTGTGGGAGAACAACTCCATTTGGCTCACTAACTTCACACACCATCAGGCTTCCAAGCAGCTCTCAAGGAAACTCAGTTTTCACACTCTATGCTTAGTGCCCTTTGAGTGCCTAGGACTGAAATGAAGCTTGGTGAGCATCCCACACAAACGAATGCTCCACATGCTGGTTTCACATGCCACCAACTCCACATTCACAGGCAACTTCAGCGCCACAGCCGTTTTCAGATAGCCCTCAATGCAAAGGCTCTAGACGCAAATATTGGTGTGAGAGCTAATTCAATCAAGGAAACACTGCATGTTGGTGAAGGGCATATTGAAGAAGGATCAGCCGAGTGGTTCTTGTGGGAGAACAACTCCATTTGGCTCACTAACTTCACACACCATCAGGCTTCCAAGCAGCTCTCAAGGAAACTCAGTTTTCACACTCTATGCTTAGTGACCTTTGAGTGCATTATCTAGGAATGAACCTGGTAGAGCATCCCACACAAACGATTGCTCCAATGCGGGTTTCACATGCCACCAACTCCACATTCTCAGGCAACTTCAGCGCCACAGCCGTTTTCAGATAGCCCTCAATGCAAAGGCTCTAGACGCAAATATTGGTGTGAGAGCTAATTCAATCAAGGAAACACTGCATGTTGGTGAAGGGCATATTGAAGAAGGATCAGCCGAGTGGTTCTTGTGGGAGAACAACTCCATTTGGCTCACTAACTTCACACACCATCAGGCTTTCAAGCAGCTCTCCAGGAAACTCAGTTTTCACACTCTATGCTTAGTGCCCTTTGAGTGCATTATCTAGGAATGAACCTGGTAGAGCATCCCACACAAACCATTGCTCCACATGCGGGTTTCACATGCCACCAACTCCACATTCACTGGCAACTTCAGCGCCACAGCCGTTTTCAGATAGCCCTCAATGCAAAGGCTCTAGACGCAAATATTGGTGTGAGAGCTAATTCAATCAAGGAAACACTGCATGTTGGTGAAGGGCATATTGAAGAAGGATCAGCCGAGTGGTTCTTGTGGGAGAACAACTCCATTTGGCTCACTAACTTCACATACCATCAGGCTTCCAAGCAGCTCTCAAGGAAACTCAGTTTTCACACTCTATGCTTAGTGCCCTTTGAGTGCATTATCTAGGAATGAACATGGTAGAGCATCCCACACAAACGAATGTTCCACATGCCCGTTTCACATGCCACCAACTCCACATTCTCAGGCAACTTCAGCGCCACAACCGTTTTCAGATAGCCCTCAATGCAAAGGCTCTAGACGCAAATATTGGTGTGAGAGCTAATTCAATCAAGGAAACACTGCATGTTGGTGAAGGGCATATTGAAGAAGGATCAGCCGAGTGGTTCTTGTGGGAGAACAACTCCATTTGGCTCACTAACTTCACACACCATCAGGCTTCCAAGCAGCTCTCAAGGAAACTCAGTTTTCACACTCTATGCTTAGTGCCCTTTGAGTGCATTATCTAGGAACGAACCTGGGTGAGTATCCGAAACAAACGAATGCTCCACATACGGGTTTCACATGCCACCAACTCCACATTCTCAGGCAACTTCAGCGCCACAGCCACTTTCAGATAGCCCTCAATGCAAAGGCTCTAGACGCAAATATTCGTGTGAGAGCTAATTCAATCAAGGAAACACTGCATGTTGGTGAAGGGCATAGTGAAGAAGGATCAGCCGAGTGGTTCTTGTGGGAGAACAACTCCATTTGGCTCACTAACTTCACACACCATCAGGCTTCCAAGCAGCTCTCAAGGAAACTCAGTTTTCACACTCTATGCTTAGTGCCCTTTGAGTGCCTAGGACTGAAATGAATCTTGGGTAGCATCCCACACAAACGATTGCTCCACATGCGGGTTTCACATGCCACCAACTCCACATTCACAGGCAACTTCAGCGCCACAGCCGTTTTCAGATAGCCCTCAATGCAAAGGCTCTAGACGCAAATATTGGTGTGAGAGCTAATTCAATCAAGGAAACACTGCATGTTGGTGAAGGGCATATTGAAGAAGGATCAGCCGAGTGGTTCTTGTGGGAGAACAACTCCATTTGGCTCACTAACTTCACACACCATCAGGCTTCCAAGCAGCTCTCAAGGAAACTCAGTTTTCACACTCTATGCTTAGTGCCCTTTGAGTGCCTAGGACTGAAATGAAGCTTGGTGAGCATCCTACACAAACGATTGCTCCACATGCGGGTTTCACATGCCACCAACTCCACATTCTCAGGCAACTTCAGCGCCACAGCTGTTTTCAGATAGCCCTCAATGCAAAGGCTCTAGACGCAAATATTGGTGTGAGAGCTAATTCAATCAAGGAAACACTGCATGTTGGTGAAGGGCATATTGAAGAAGGATCAGCCGAGTGGTTCTTGTGGGAGAACAACTCCATTTGGCTCACTAACTTCACACACCATCAGGCTTCCAAGCAGCTCTCAAGGAAACTCAGTTTTCACACTCTATGCTTAGTGCCCTTTGAGTGCATTTTCTAGGAATGAATCTGGTAGAGCATCGCACACAAACGAATGCTCCACATGCGGGCTTCACATGCCACCAACTCCACATTCTCAGGCAACTTCACCGCCACAGCCGTTTTCAGATAGCCCTCAATGCAAAGGCTCTAGACGCAAATATTGGTGTGAGAGCTAATTCAATCAAGGAAACACTGCATGTTGGTGAAGGGCATATTGAAGAAGGATCAGCCGAGTGGTTCTTGTGGGAGAACAACTCCATTTGGCTCACTAACTTCACACACCATCAGGCTTCCAAGCAGCTCTCAAGGAAACTCAGTTTTCACACTCTATGCTTAGTGCCCTTTGAGTGCATTATCTAGGAATGAACCTGGTAGAGCATCCCACACAAACCATTGCTCCACATGCGGGTTTCACATGCCACCAACTCCACATTCTCAGGCAACTTCAGCGCCACAACCGTTTTCAGATAGCCCTCAATGCAAAGGCTCTAGACGCAAATATTGGTGTGAGAGCTAATTCAATCAAGGAAACACTGCATGTTGATGAAGGGCATATTGAAGAAGGATCAGCCGAGTGGTTCTTGTGGGAGAACAACTCCATTTGGCTCACTAACTTCACACACCATCAGGCTTCCAAGCAGCTCTCAAGGAAACTCAGTTTTCACACTCTATGCTTAGTGCCCTTTGAGTGCCTAGGACTGAAATGAAGCTTGGTGAGCATCCCACACAAACGAATGCTCCACATGCGGGTTTCACATGCCACCAACTCCACATTCTCAGGCAACTTCAGCGCCACAGCTGTTTTCAGATAGCCCTCAATGCAAAGGCTCTAGACGCAAATATTGGTGTGAGAGCTAATTCAATCAAGGAAACACTGCATGTTGGTGAAGGGCATATTGAAGAAGGATCAGCCGAGTGGTTCTTGTGGGAGAACAACTCCATTTGGCTCACTAACTTCACACACCATCAGGCTTCCAAGCAGCTCTCAAGGAAACTCAGTTTTCACACTCTATGCTTAGTGCCCTTTGAGTGCATTATCTAGGAATGAACCTGGTAGAGCATCCCACACAAACGATTGCTCCACATGCGGGTTTCACATGCCACCAACTCCACATTCTCAGGCAACTTCAGCGCCACAGCCGTTTTCAGATAGCCCTCAATGCAAAGGCTCTAGACGCAAATATTGGTGTGAGAGCTAATTCAATCAAGGAAACACTGCATGTTGGTGAAGGGCATATTGAAGAAGGATCAGCCGAGTGGTTCTTGTGGGAGAACAACTCCATTTGGCTCACTAACTTCACACACCATCAGGCTTTCAAGCAGCTCTCCAGGAAACTCAGTTTTCACACTCTATGCTTAGTGCCCTTTGAGTGCATTATCTAGGAATGAACCTGGTAGAGCATCCCACACAAACCATTGCTCCACATGCGGGTTTCACATGCCACCAACTCCACATTCACTGGCAACTTCAGCGCCACAGCCGTTTTCAGATAGCCCTCAATGCAAAGGCTCTAGACGCAAATATTGGTGTGAGAGCTAATTCAATCAAGGAAACACTGCATGTTGGTGAAGGGCATATTGAAGAAGGATCAGCCGAGTGGTTCTTGTGGGAGAACAACTCCATTTGGCTCACTAACTTCACACACCATCAGGCTTCCAAGCAGCTCTCAAGGAAACTCAGTTTTCACACTCTATGCTTAGTGCCCTTGAGTGCATTATCTAGGAATGAACATGGTAGAGCATCCCACACAAACGAATGCTCCACATGCGGGTTTCACATGCCACCAACTCCACATTCTCAGGCAACTTCAGCGCCACAACCGTTTTCAGATAGCCCTCAATGCAAAGGCTCTAGACGCAAATATTGGTGTGAGAGCTAATTCAATCAAGGAAACACTGCATGTTGGTGAAGGGCATATTGAAGAAGGATCAGCCGAGTGGTTCTTGTGGGAGAACAACTCCATTTGGCTCACTAACTTCACACACCATCAGGCTTCCAAGCAGCTCTCAAGGAAACTCAGTTTTCACACTCTATGCTTAGTGCCCTTTGAGTGCATTATCTAGGAACGAACCTGGGTGAGTATCCGAAACAAACGAATGCTCCACATACGGGTTTCACATGCCACCAACTCCACATTCTCAGGCAACTTCAGCGCCACAGCCGCTTTCAGATAGCCCTCAATGCAAAGGCTCTAGACGCAAATATTGGTGTGAGAGCTAATTCAATCAAGGAAACACTGCATGTTGGTGAAGGGCATAGTGAAGAAGGATCAGCCGAGTGGTTCTTGTGGGAGAACAACTCCGTTTGGCTCACTAACTTCACACACCATCAGGCTTCCAAGCAGCTCTCAAGGAAACTCAGTTTTCACACTCTATGCTTAGTGCCCTTTGAGTGCCTAGGACTGAAATGAATCTTGGGTAGCATCCCACACAAACGATTGCTCCACATGCGGGTTTCACATGCCACCAACTCCACATTCACAGGCAAGTTCAGCGCCACAGCCGTTTTCAGATAGCCCTCAATGCAAAGGCTCTAGACGCAAATATTGGTGTGAGAGCTAATTCAATCAAGGAAACACTGCATGTTGGTGAAGGGCATATTGAAGAAGGATCAGCCGAGTGGTTCTTGTGGGAGAACAACTCCATTTGGCTCACTAACTTCACACACCATCAGGCTTCCAAGCAGCTCTCAAGGAAACTCAGTTTTCACACTCTATGCTTAGTGCCCTTTGAGTGCCTAGGACTGAAATGAAGCTTGGTGAGCATCCTACACAAACGAATGCTCCACATGCGGGTTTCACATGCCACCAACTCCACATTCTCAGGCAACTTCAGCGCCACAGCTGTTTTCAGATAGCCCTCAATGCAAAGGCTCTAGACGCAAATATTGGTGTGAGAGCTAATTCAATCAAGGAAACACTGCATGTTGGTGAAGGGCATATTGAAGAAGGATCAGCCGAGTGGTTCTTGTGGGAGAACAACTCCATTTGGCTCACTAACTTCACACACCATCAGGCTTCCAAGCAGCTCTCAAGGAAACTCAGTTTTCACACTCTATGCTTAGTGCCCTTTGAGTGCATTTTCTAGGAATGAACCTGGTAGAGCATCGCACACAAACGAATGCTCCACATGCGGGCTTCACATGCCACCAACTCCACATTCTCAGGCAACTTCACCGCCACAGCCGTTTTCAGATACCCTCAATGCAAAGGCTCTAGACGCAAATATTGGTGTGAGAGCTAATTCAATCAAGGAAACACTGCATGTTGGTGAAGGGCATATTGAAGAAGGATCAGCCGAGTGGTTCTTGTGGGAGAACAACTCCATTTGGCTCACTAACTTCACACACCATCAGGCTTCCAAGCAGCTCTCAAGGAAACTCAGTTTTCACACTCTATGCTTAGTGCCCTTTGAGTGCATTATCTAGGAATGAACCTGGTAGAGCATCCCACACAAACCATTGCTCCACATGCGGGTTTCACATGCCACCAACTCCACATTCTCAGGCAACTTCAGCGCCACAACCGTTTTCAGATAGCCCTCAATGCAAAGGCTCTAGACGCAAATATTGGTGTGAGAGCTAATTCAATCAAGGAAACACTGCATGTTGATGAAGGGCATATTGAAGAAGGATCAGCCGAGTGGTTCTTGTGGGAGAACAACTCCATTTGGCTCACTAACTTCACACACCATCAGGCTTCCAAGCAGCTCTCAAGGAAACTCAGTTTTCACACTCTATGCTTAGTGCCCTTTGAGTGCCTAGGACTGAAATGAAGCTTGGTGAGCATCCCACACAAACGAATGCTCCACATGCGGGTTTCACATGCCACCAACTCCACATTCTCAGGCAACTTCAGCGCCACAGCTGTTTTCAGATAGCCCTCAATGCAAAGGCTCTAGACGCAAATATTGGTGTGAGAGCTAATTCAATCAAGGAAACACTGCATGTTGGTGAAGGGCATATTGAAGAAGGATCAGCCGAGTGGTTCTTGTGGGAGAACAACTCCATTTGGCTCACTAACTTCACACACCATCAGGCTTCCAAGCAGCTCTCAAGGAAACTCAGTTTTCACACTCTATGCTTAGTGCCCTTTGAGTGCATTATCTAGGAATGAACCTGGTAGAGCATCCCACACAAACGATTGCTCCACATGCGGGTTTCACATGCCACCAACTCCACATTCTCAGGCAACTTCAGCGCCACAGCCGTTTTCAGATAGCCCTCAATGCAAAGGCTCTAGACGCAAATATTGGTGTGAGAGCTAATTCAATCAAGGAAACACTGCATGTTGGTGAAGGGCATATTGAAGAAGGATCAGCCGAGTGGTTCTTGTGGGAGAACAACTCCATTTGGCTCACTAACTTCACACACCATCAGGCTTCCAAGCAGCTCTCAAGGAAACTCAGTTTTCACACTCTATGCTTAGTGCCCTTTGAGTGCATTATCTAGGAATGAACCTGGTAGAGCATCCCACACAAACGAATGCTCCACATGCGGGTTTCACATGCCACCAACTCCACATTCTCAGGCAACTTCAGCGCCACAGCCGTTTTCAGATAGCCCTCAAAGCAAAGGCTCTAGACGCAAATATTGGTGTGAGAGCTAATTCAATCAAGGAAACACTGCATGTTGGTGAAGGGCATATTGAAGAAGTATCTGCCGAGTGGTTCTTGTGGGAGAACAACTCCATTTGGCTCAGTAACTTCACACACCATCAGGCTTCCAAGCAGCTCTCAAGGAAACTCAGTTTTCACACTCTATGCTTAGTGCCCTTAGAGTGCATTATCTAGGAATGAACCTGGTAGAGCATCCCACAGAAACGAATGCTCCACATACGGGTTTCACATGCCACCAACTCCACATTCTCAGGCAACTTCAGCGCCACAGCGGCTTTCAGATAGCCCTCAATGCAAAGGCTCTAGACGCAAATATTGGTGTGAGAGCTAATTCAATCAAGGAAACACTGCATGTTGATGAAGGGCATATTGAAGAAGGATCAGCCGAGTGGTTCTTGTGGGAGAACAACTCCATTTGGCTCAGTAACTTCACACACCATCAGGCTTCCAAGCAGCTCTCAAGGAAACTCAGTTTTCAAACTCTATGCTTAGTGCCCTTTGAGTGCATTATCTAGGAATGAACCTGGTAGAGCATCCCACACAAACGAATGCTCCACATGCGGGTTTCACATGCCACCAACTCCACATTCTCAGGCAACTTCAGCGCCACAGCCGTTTTCAGATAGCCCTCAAAGCAAAGGCTCTAGACGCAAATATTGGTGTGAGAGCTAATTCAATCAAGGAAACACTGCATGTTGGTGAAGGGCATATTGAAGAAGTATCTGCCGAGTGGTTCTTGTGGGAGAACAACTCCATTTGGCTCACTAACTTCACACACCATCATGCTTCCAAGCAGCTCTCAAGGAAACTCAGTTTTCACACTCTATGCTTAGTGCCCTTAGAGTGCATTATCTAGGAATGAACCTGGTAGAGCATCCCACACAAACGAATGCTCCACATACGGGTTTCACATGCCACCAACTCCACATTCTCAGGCAACTTCAGCGCCACAGCCGTTTTCAGATAGCCCTCAATGCAAAGGCTCTAGACGCAAATATTGGTGTGAGAGATAATTCAATCAAGGAAACACGGCATGTTGGTGAAGGGAATATTGAGGAAGGATCAGCCGAGTGGTTCTTGTGGGAGAACAACTCCATTTGGCTCACTAACTTCACACACCATCAGGCTTCCAAGCAGCTCTCCAGGAAACTCAGTTTTCACACTCTATGCTTAGTGCCCTTTGAGTGCATTATCTAGGAATGAACCTGGTAGAGCATCCCACACAAACGAATGCTCCACATGCGGGTTTCACATGCCAAGACGCCACATTCTCAGGCAACTTCAGCGCCACAGCCGTTTTCAGATAGCCCTCAATGCAAAGGCTCTAGACGCAAATATTGGTGTGAGAGCTAATTCAATCAAGGAAACACTGCATGTTGGTGAAGGGCATATTGAAGAAGGATCAGCCGAGTGGTTCTTATGAGAGAACAACTCCATTTGGCTCACTAACTTCACACACCATCAGGCTTCCAAGCAGCTCTCAAGGAAACTCAGTTTTCACACTCTATGCTTAGTGCCCTTTGAGTGCCTAGGACTGAAATGAAGCTTGGTGAGCATCCTACACAAACGATTGCTCCACATGCGGGTTTCACATGCCACCAACTCCACATTCACAGGCAACTTCAGCACCACAGCCGTTTTCAGATAGCCCTCAATGCAAAGGCTCTAGACGCAAATATTGGTGTGAGAGCTAATTCAATCAAGGAAACACTGCATGTTGGTGAAGGGCATATTGAAGAAGGATCAGCTGAGTGGTTCTTGTGGGAGAACAACTCCATTTGGCTCACTAACTTCACACACCATCAGGCTTCCAAGCAGCTCTCAAGGAAACTCAGTTTTACACTCTATGCTTAGTGCCCTTTGAGTGCCTAGGACTGAAATGAAGCTTGGTGAGCATCCTACACAAACGAATGCTCCACATGCGGGTTTCACATGCCACCAACTCCACATTCTCAGGCAACTTCAGCGCCACAGCCGTTTTCAGATAGCCCTCAATGCAAAGGCTCTAGACGCAAATATTGGTGTGAGAGCTAATTCAATCAAGGAAACACTGCATGTTGATGAAGGGCATATTGAAGAAGGATCAGCCGAGTGGTTCTTGTGGGAGAACAACTCCATTTGGCTCACTAACTTCACACACCATCAGGCTTCCAAGCAGCTCTCAAGGAAACTCAGTTTTCACACTCTATGCTTAGTGCACTTTGAGTGCATTATCTAGGAATGAACCTGGGTGAGCATCCCACACAAACGAATGCTCCCCATGCGGGTTTCACATGCCACCAACTCCACATTCACAGGCAACTTCAGCGCCACAGCCGTTTTCAGATAGCCCTCAAAGCATAGGCTGTAGACGCAAATATTGGTGTGAGAGCTAATTCAATCAAGGAAACACTGCATGTTGGTGAAGGGCATATTGAAGAAGGATCAGCCGAGTGGTTCTTGTGGGAGAACAACTCCATTTGGCTCACTAACTTCACACACCATCAGGCTTTCAAGCAGCTCTCAAGGAAACTCAGTTTTCACACTCTATGCTTAGTGCCCTTTGAGTGCCTAGGACTGAAATGAAGCTTGGTGAGCATCCCACACAAACGAATGCTCCACATGCGGGTTTCACATGCCACCAACTCCACATTCACAGGCAACTTTAGCGCCACAGCCGTTTTCAGATAGCCCTCAATGCAAAGGCTCTAGACGCAAATATTGCTGTGAGAGCTAATTCAATCAAGGAAACACTGCATGTTGGTGAAGGGCATATTGAAGAAGGATCAGCCGAGTGGTTCTTGTGGGAGAACAACTCCATTTGGCTCACTAACTTCACACACCATCAGGCTTCCAAGCAGCTCTCAAGGAAACTCAGTTTTCACACTCTATGCTTAGTGCCCTTTGAGTGCATTATCTAGGAACTAACCTGGGTGAGTATCCCACACAAACGAATGCTCCACATGCGGGTTTCACATGCCACCAACTCCACATTCTCAGGCAACTTCAGCGCCACAGCCGCTTTCAGGTAGCCCTCAATGCAAAGGCTCTAGACGCAAATATTGGTGTGAGAGCTAATTCAATCAAGGAAACACTGCATGTTGGTGAAGGGCATAGTGAAGAAGGATCAGCCGAGTGGTTCTTGTGGGAGAACAACTCCATTTGGCTCAGTAACTTCACACACCATCAGGCTTCCAAGCAGCTCTCAAGGAAACTCAGTTTTCACACTCTATGCTTAGTGCCCTTTGAGTGCCTAGGACTGAAATGAAGCTTGGTGAGCATCCCACACAAACGAATGCTCCACATGCGGGTTTCACATGCCACCAACTCCACATTCACAGGCAACTTCAGCGCCACAGCCGTTTTCAGATAGCCCTCAATGCAAAGGCTCTAGACGCAAATATTGGTGTGAGAGCTAATTCAATCAAGGAAACACTGCATGTTGGTGAAGGGCATATTGAAGAAGGATCAGCCGAGTGGTTCTTATGAGAGAACAACTCCATTTGGCTCACTAACTTCACACACCATCAGGCTTCCAAGCAGCTCTCAAGGAAACTCAGTTTTCACACTCTATGCTTAGTGCCCTTTGAGTGCATTATCTAGGAATGAACCTGGGTGAGTATCCCACACAAACGAATGCTCCACATACGGGTTTCACATGCCACCAACTCCACATTCTCAGGCAACTTCAGCGCCACAGCCGCTTTCAGATAGCCCTCAATGCAAAGGCTCTAGACGCAAATATTGGTGTGAGAGCTAATTCAATCAAGGAAACACTGCATGTTGGTGAAGGGCATAGTGAAGAAGGATCAGCCGAGTGGTTCTTGTGGGAGAACAACTCCATTTGGCTCACTAACTTCACACACCATCAGGCTTCCAAGCAGCTCTCAAGGAAACTCAGTTTTCACACTCTATGCTTAGTGCCTTTTGAGTGCATTATCTAGGAATGAACCTGGTAGAGCATCCCACACAAACCATTGCTCCACATGCGGGTTTCACATGCCACCAACTCCACATTCACTGGAAACTTCAGCGCCACAGCCGTTTTCAGATAGCCCTCAATGCAAAGGCTCTAGACGCAAATATTGGTGTGAGAGCTAACTCAATCAAGGAAACACTGCATGTTGGTGAAGGGCATATTGAAGAAGGATCAGCCGAGTGGTTCTTGTGAGAGAACAACTCCATTTGGCTCACTAACTTCACACACCATCAGGCTTCCAAGCAGCTCTCAAGGAAACTCAGTTTTCACACTCTATGCTTAGTGCCCTTTGAGTGCCTAGGACTGAAATGAATCTTGGTGAGCATCCCACACAAACGATTGCTCCACATGCGGGTTTCACATGCCACCAACTCCACATTCACAGGCAACTTCAGCGCCACAGCCGTTTTCAGATAGCCCTCAATGCAAAGGCTCTAGACGCATATATTGGTGTGAGAGCTAATTCAATCAAGGAAACACTGCATGTTGGTGAAGGGCATATTGAAGAAGGATCAGCCGAGTGGTTCTTGTGGGAGAACAACTCCATTTGGCTCACTAACTTCACACACCATCATGCTTCCAAGCAGCTCTCAAGGAAACTCAGTTTTCACACTCTATGCTTAGTGCCCTTTGAGTGCCTAGGACTGAAATGAAGCTTGGTGAGCATCCTACACAAACGAATGCTCCACATGCGGGTTTCACATGCCACCAACTCCACATTCTCAGGCAACTTCAGCGCCACAGCCGTTTTCAGATAGCCCTCAATGCAAAGGATCTAGACGCAAATATTGGTGTGAGAGCTAATTCAATCAAGGAAACACTGCATGTTGGTGAAGGGCATATTGAAGAAGGATCAGCCGAGTGGTTCTTGTGGGAGAACAACTCCATTTGGCTCAGTAACTTCACACACCATCAGGCTTCCAAGCAGCTCTCAAGGAAACTCAGTTTTCACACTCTATGCTTAGTGCCCTTTGAGTGCATTATCTAGGAATGAACCTGGTAGAGCATCCCACACAAACGATTGCTCCACATGCGGGTTTCACATGCCACCAACTCCACATTCTCAGGCAACTTCAGCGCCACAGCCGTTTTCAGATAGCCCTCAATGCAAAGGCTCTAGACGCAAATATTGGTGTGAGAGCTAATTCAATCAAGGAAACACTGCATGTTGGTGAAGGGCATATTGAAGAAGGATCAGCCGAGTGGTTCTTGTGGGAGAACAACTCCATTTGGCTCACTAACTTCACACACCATCAGGCTTCCAAGCAGCTCTCAAGGAAACTCAGTTTTCAAACTCTATGCTTAGTGCCCTTTGAGTGCATTATCTAGCAATGAACCTGGTAGAGCATCCCACACAAACGAATGCTCCACATGCCCGTTTCACATGCCACCAACTCCACATTCTCAGGCAACTTCAGCGCCACAGCCGTTTTCAGATAGCCCTCAAAGCAAAGGCTCTAGACGCAAATATTGGTGTGAGAGCTAATTCAATCAAGGAAACACTGCATGTTGGTGAAGGGCATATTGAAGAAGGATCAGCCGAGTGGTTCTTGTGGGAGAACAACTCCATTTGGCTCACTAACTTCACACACCATCAGGCTTCCAAGCAGCTCTCAAGGAAACTCAGTTTTCACACTCTATGCTTAGTGCCCTTTGAGTGCATTATCTAGGAATGAACCTGGTAGAGCATCCCACACAAACGAATGCTCCACATGCGGGTTTCACATGCCACCAACTCCACATTCTCAGGCAACTTCAGCGCCACAGCCGTTTTCAGATAGCCCTCAATGCAAAGGCTCTAGACGCAAATATTGGTGTGAGAGATAATTAAATCAAGGAAACACGGCATGTTGGTGAAGGGAATATTGAGGAAGGATCAGCCGAGTGGTTCTTGTGGGAGAACAACTCCATTTGGCTCACTAACTTCACACACCATCAGGCTTCCAAGCAGCTCTCAAGGAAACTCAGTTTTCACACTCTATGCTTAGTGCCCTTTGAGTGCATTATCTAGGAATGAACATGGTAGAGCATCCCACACAAACGAATGCTCCACATGCGGGTTTCACATGCCACCAACTCCACATTCTCAGGCAACTTCAGCGCCACAGCCGTTTTCAGATAGCCCTCAATGCAAAGGCTCTAGACGCAATTATTGGTGTGAGAGCTAATTCAATCAAGGAAACACTGCATGTTGGTGAAGGGCATATCGAAGAAGGATCAGCCGAGTGGTTCTTGTGGGAGAACAACTCCATTTGGCTCACTAACTTCACACACCATCAGGCTTCCAAGCAGCTCTCAAGGAAACTCAGTTTTCACACTCTATGCTTAGTGCCCTTTGAGTGCATTATCTAGGAACGAACCTGGTAGAGCATCCCACACAAACCATTGCTCCACATGCGGGTTTCACATGCCACCAACTCCACATTCTCAGGCAACTTCAGCGCCACAGCCGCTTTCAGATAGCCCTCAATGCAAAGGCTCTAGACGCAAATATTCGTGTGAGAGCTAATTCAATCAAGGAAACACTGCATGTTGGTGAAGGGCATAGTGAAGAAGGATCAGCCGAGTGGTTCTTGTGGGAGAACAACTCCATTTGGCTCACTAACTTCACACACCATCAGGCTTCCAAGCAGCTCTCAAGGAAACTCAGTTTTCACACTCTATGCTTAGTGCCCTTTGAGTGCATTATCTAGGAATGAACCTGGTAGAGCATCCCACACAAACGATTGCTCCACATGCGGGTTTCACATGCCACCAACTCCACATTCTCAGGCAACTTCAGCGCCACAGCCGTTTTCAGATAGCCCTCAATGCAAAGGCTCTAGACGCAAATATTGGTGTGAGAGCTAATTCAATCAAGGAAACACTGCATGTTGGTGAAGGGCATATTGAAGAAGGATCAGCCGAGTGGTTCTTGTGGGAGAACAACTCCATTTGGCTCACTAACTTCACACACCATCAGGCTTCCAAGCAGCTCTCAAGGAAACTCAGTTTTCACACTCTATGCTTAGTGCCCTTTGAGTGCATTATCTAGGAACTAACCTGGGTGAGTATCCCACACAAACGAATGCTCCACATGCGGGTTTCACATGCCACCAACTCCACATTCTCAGGCAACTTCAGCGCCACAGCCGCTTTCAGGTAGCCCTCAATGCAAAGGCTCTAGACGCAAATATTGGTGTGAGAGCTAATTCAATCAAGGAAACACTGCATGTTGGTGAAGGGCATAGTGAAGAAGGATCAGCCGAGTGGTTCTTGTGGGAGAACAACTCCATTTGGCTCAGTAACTTCACACACCATCAGGCTTCCAAGCAGCTCTCAAGGAAACTCAGTTTTCACACTCTATGCTTAGTGCCCTTTGAGTGCCTAGGACTGAAATGAAGCTTGGTGAGCATCCCACACAAACGAATGCTCCACATGCGGGTTTCACATGCCACCAACTCCACATTCACAGGCAACTTCAGCGCCACAGCCGTTTTCAGATAGCCCTCAATGCAAAGGCTCTAGACGCAAATATTGGTGTGAGAGCTAATTCAATCAAGGAAACACTGCATGTTGGTGAAGGGCATATTGAAGAAGGATCAGCCGAGTGGTTCTTATGAGAGAACAACTCCATTTGGCTCACTAACTTCACACACCATCAGGCTTCCAAGCAGCTCTCAAGGAAACTCAGTTTTCACACTCTATGCTTAGTGCCCTTTGAGTGCATTATCTAGGAATGAACCTGGGTGAGTATCCCACACAAACGAATGCTCCACATACGGGTTTCACATGCCACCAACTCCACATTCTCAGGCAACTTCAGCGCCACAGCCGCTTTCAGATAGCCCTCAATGCAAAGGCTCTAGACGCAAATATTGGTGTGAGAGCTAATTCAATCAAGGAAACACTGCATGTTGGTGAAGGGCATAGTGAAGAAGGATCAGCCGAGTGGTTCTTGTGGGAGAACAACTCCATTTGGCTCACTAACTTCACACACCATCAGGCTTCCAAGCAGCTCTCAAGGAAACTCAGTTTTCACACTCTATGCTTAGTGCCTTTTGAGTGCATTATCTAGGAATGAACCTGGTAGAGCATCCCACACAAACCATTGCTCCACATGCGGGTTTCACATGCCACCAACTCCACATTCACTGGAAACTTCAGCGCCACAGCCGTTTTCAGATAGCCCTCAATGCAAAGGCTCTAGACGCAAATATTGGTGTGAGAGCTAACTCAATCAAGGAAACACTGCATGTTGGTGAAGGGCATATTGAAGAAGGATCAGCCGAGTGGTTCTTGTGAGAGAACAACTCCATTTGGCTCACTAACTTCACACACCATCAGGCTTCCAAGCAGCTCTCAAGGAAACTCAGTTTTCACACTCTATGCTTAGTGCCCTTTGAGTGCCTAGGACTGAAATGAATCTTGGTGAGCATCCCACACAAACGATTGCTCCACATGCGGGTTTCACATGCCACCAACTCCACATTCACAGGCAACTTCAGCGCCACAGCCGTTTTCAGATAGCCCTCAATGCAAAGGCTCTAGACGCATATATTGGTGTGAGAGCTAATTCAATCAAGGAAACACTGCATGTTGGTGAAGGGCATATTGAAGAAGGATCAGCCGAGTGGTTCTTGTGGGAGAACAACTCCATTTGGCTCACTAACTTCACACACCATCATGCTTCCAAGCAGCTCTCAAGGAAACTCAGTTTTCACACTCTATGCTTAGTGCCCTTTGAGTGCCTAGGACTGAAATGAAGCTTGGTGAGCATCCTACACAAACGAATGCTCCACATGCGGGTTTCACATGCCACCAACTCCACATTCTCAGGCAACTTCAGCGCCACAGCCGTTTTCAGATAGCCCTCAATGCAAAGGATCTAGACGCAAATATTGGTGTGAGAGCTAATTCAATCAAGGAAACACTGCATGTTGGTGAAGGGCATATTGAAGAAGGATCAGCCGAGTGGTTCTTGTGGGAGAACAACTCCATTTGGCTCAGTAACTTCACACACCATCAGGCTTCCAAGCAGCTCTCAAGGAAACTCAGTTTTCACACTCTATGCTTAGTGCCCTTTGAGTGCATTATCTAGGAATGAACCTGGTAGAGCATCCCACACAAACGATTGCTCCACATGCGGGTTTCACATGCCACCAACTCCACATTCTCAGGCAACTTCAGCGCCACAGCCGTTTTCAGATAGCCCTCAATGCAAAGGCTCTAGACGCAAATATTGGTGTGAGAGCTAATTCAATCAAGGAAACACTGCATGTTGGTGAAGGGCATATTGAAGAAGGATCAGCCGAGTGGTTCTTGTGGGAGAACAACTCCATTTGGCTCACTAACTTCACACACCATCAGGCTTCCAAGCAGCTCTCAAGGAAACTCAGTTTTCAAACTCTATGCTTAGTGCCCTTTGAGTGCATTATCTAGCAATGAACCTGGTAGAGCATCCCACACAAACGAATGCTCCACATGCCCGTTTCACATGCCACCAACTCCACATTCTCAGGCAACTTCAGCGCCACAGCCGTTTTCAGATAGCCCTCAAAGCAAAGGCTCTAGACGCAAATATTGGTGTGAGAGCTAATTCAATCAAGGAAACACTGCATGTTGGTGAAGGGCATATTGAAGAAGGATCAGCCGAGTGGTTCTTGTGGGAGAACAACTCCATTTGGCTCACTAACTTCACACACCATCAGGCTTCCAAGCAGCTCTCAAGGAAACTCAGTTTTCACACTCTATGCTTAGTGCCCTTTGAGTGCATTATCTAGGAATGAACCTGGTAGAGCATCCCACACAAACGAATGCTCCACATGCGGGTTTCACATGCCACCAACTCCACATTCTCAGGCAACTTCAGCGCCACAGCCGTTTTCAGATAGCCCTCAATGCAAAGGCTCTAGACGCAAATATTGGTGTGAGAGATAATTAAATCAAGGAAACACGGCATGTTGGTGAAGGGAATATTGAGGAAGGATCAGCCGAGTGGTTCTTGTGGGAGAACAACTCCATTTGGCTCACTAACTTCACACACCATCAGGCTTCCAAGCAGCTCTCAAGGAAACTCAGTTTTCACACTCTATGCTTAGTGCCCTTTGAGTGCATTATCTAGGAATGAACATGGTAGAGCATCCCACACAAACGAATGCTCCACATGCGGGTTTCACATGCCACCAACTCCACATTCTCAGGCAACTTCAGCGCCACAGCCGTTTTCAGATAGCCCTCAATGCAAAGGCTCTAGACGCAATTATTGGTGTGAGAGCTAATTCAATCAAGGAAACACTGCATGTTGGTGAAGGGCATATCGAAGAAGGATCAGCCGAGTGGTTCTTGTGGGAGAACAACTCCATTTGGCTCACTAACTTCACACACCATCAGGCTTCCAAGCAGCTCTCAAGGAAACTCAGTTTTCACACTCTATGCTTAGTGCCCTTTGAGTGCATTATCTAGGAACGAACCTGGTAGAGCATCCCACACAAACCATTGCTCCACATGCGGGTTTCACATGCCACCAACTCCACATTCTCAGGCAACTTCAGCGCCACAGCCGCTTTCAGATAGCCCTCAATGCAAAGGCTCTAGACGCAAATATTCGTGTGAGAGCTAATTCAATCAAGGAAACACTGCATGTTGGTGAAGGGCATAGTGAAGAAGGATCAGCCGAGTGGTTCTTGTGGGAGAACAACTCCATTTGGCTCACTAACTTCACACACCATCAGGCTTCCAAGCAGCTCTCAAGGAAACTCAGTGTTCACACTCTATGCTTAGTGCCCTTTGAGTGCATTATCTAGGAATGAACCTGGTAGAGCATCCCACACAAACGATTGCTCCACATGCGGGTTTCACATGCCACCAACTCCACATTCTCAGGCAACTTCAGCGCCACAGCCGTTTTCAGATAGCCCTCAATGCAAAGGCTCTAGACACAAATATTGGTGTGAGAGCTAATTCAATCAAGGAAACACTGCATGTTGGTGAAGGGCATATTGAAGAAGGATCAGCCGAGTGGTTCTTGTGGGAGAACAACTCCATTTGGCTCACTAACTTCACACACCATCAGGCTTCCAAGCAGCTCTCAAGGAAACTCAGTTTTCACACACTATGCTTAATGCCCTTTGAGTGCCTAGGACTGAAATGATGCTTGGTGAGCATCCCACACAAACGAATGCTCCACATGCAGGTTTCACATGCCACCAACTCCACATTCTCAGGCAACTTCAGCGCCACAGCCGTTTTCAGATAGCCCTCAATGCAAAGGCTCTAGACGCAAATATTGGTGTGAGAGCTAATTCAATCAAGGAAACACTGCATGTTGGTGAAGGGCATATTGAAGAAGGATCAGCCGAGTGGTTCTTGTGGGAGAACAACTCCATTTGGCTCACTAACTTCACACACCATCAGGCTTCCAAGCAGCTCTCAAGGAAACTCAGTTTTCACACTCTATGCTTAGTGCCCTTTGAGTGCATTATCTAGGAATGAACCTGGTAGAGCATCCTACACAAACGAATGCTCCACATGCGAGTTTCACATGCCACCAACTCCACATTCTCAGGCAACTTCAGCGTCACAGCCGTTTTCAGATAGCCCTCAATGCAAAGGCTCTAGACGCAAATATTGGTGTGAGAGCTAATTCAATCAAGGAAACACTGCATGTTGGTGAAGGGCATATTGAAAAAGGATCAGCCGAGTGGTTCTTGTGGGAGAACAACTCCATTTGGCTCACTAACTTCACACACCATCAGGCTTCCAAGCAGCTCTCAAGGAAACTCAGTTTTCACACTCTATGCTTAGTGCCCTTTGAGTGCCTAGGACTGAAATGAAGCTTGGTGAGCATCCTACACAAACGAATGATCCACATGCGGGTTTCACAT
>NW_026701111.1:0-37340 GCF_030435755.1 Ochotona princeps | reverse complement strand
CAACATGCAGTGTTTCCTTGATTGAATTAGCTCTCACACCAATATTTGCGTCTAGAGCCTTTGCATTGAGGGCTATCTGAAAACGGCTGTGGCGCTGAAGTTGCCTGTGAATGTGGAGTTTGTGGCATGTGAAACACGCATGTGGAGCAATCGTTTGTGTGGGATGCTGACCAAGCTTCATTTCAGTGCTAGGCACACAAAGAGCACTAAGCATAGAGTGTGAAAACTGAGTTTCCTTGAGAGCTGCTTGGAAGCCTGATGGTGTGTGAAGTTAGTGAGCCAAATGGAGTTGTTCTCCCACAAGAACCACTCGGCTGATCCTTCTTCAATATGCCCTTCACCAACATGCAGTGTTTCCTTGATTGAATTAGCTCTCACACCAATATTTGCGTCTAGAGCCTTTGCATTGAGGGCTATCTGAAAACGGCTGTGGCGCTGAAGTTGCCTGTGAATGTGGAGTTGGTGGCATGTGAAACCCGCATGTGGAGCAATCGTTTGTGTGGGATGCTGACCAAGCTTCATTTCAGTGCTAGGCACACAAAGAGCACTAAGCATAGAGTGTGAAAACTGAGTTTCCTTGAGAGCTGCTTGGAAGCCTGATGGTGTGTGAAGTTAGTGAGCCAAATGGAGTTGTTCTCCCACAAGAACCACTCGGCTGATCCTTCTTCAATATGCCCTTCACCAACATGCAGTGTTTCCTTGATTGAATTAGCTCTCACACCAATATTTGCGTCTAGAGCCTTTGCATTGAGGGCTATCTGAAAACGGCTGTGGCGCTGAAGTTGCCTGTGAATGTGGAGTTGGTGGCATGTGAAACCCGCATGTGGAGCATTCGTTTGTGTGGGATGCTCTACCAGGTTCATTTCAGTCCTAGCCATACAAAGGGCACTAGGCATAGAGTGTGAAAACTGAGTTTCCTTGAGAGCTGCTTGGAAGCCTGACGGTGTGTGAAGTTAGTGAGCCAAATGGAGTTGTTCTCCCACAAGAACCACTCGGCTGATCCTTCTTCAATATGCCCTTCACCAACATGCAGTGTTTCCTTGATTGAATTAGCTCTCACACCAATATTTGCGTCTAGAGCCTTTGCATTGAGGGCTATCTGAAAAGGCTGTGGCGCTGAAATTGCCTGTGAATGTGGAGTTGGTGGCATGTGAAACCCGCATGTGGAGCAATCGTTTGTGTGGAATGCTCTACCACGTTCATTTCAGTCCTAGCCATACAAAGGGCACTAAGCATAGAGTGTGAAAACTGAGTTTCCTTGAGAGCTGCTTGGAAGCCTGATGGTGTGTGAAGTTAGTGAGCCAAATGGAGTTGTTCTCCCACAAGAACCACTCGGCTGATCCTTCTTCAATATGCCCTTCACCAACTTGCAGTGTTTCCTTGATTGAATTAGCTCTCACACCAATATTTGCGTCTAGAGCCTTTGCATTGAGGGCTATCTGAAAACGGCTGTGGCGCTGAAGTTGCCTGTGAATGTGGAGTTGGTGGCATGTGAAACCCGCATGAGGAGCATTCGTTTGTGTGGGATGCTCTAACAGGTTCATTCCTAGATAATGCACTCAAAGGGCACTAAGCATAGAGTGTGAAAACTGAGTTTCCTTGAGAGCTGCTTGGAAGCCTGATGGTGTGTGAAGTTAGTGAGCCAAATGGAGTTGTTCTCCCACAAGAACCACTCGGCTGATCCTTCTTCAATATGCCCTTCACCAACATGCAGTGTTTCCTTGATTGAATTAGCTCTCACACCAATATGTGCGTCTAGAGCCTTTGCATTGAGGGCTATCTGAAAACGGCTGTGGCGCTGAAGTTGCCTGTGAATGTGGAGTTGGTGGCATGTGAAACCCGCATGTGGAGCATTCGTTTGTGTGGGATGCTCTACCAGGTTCATTCCTAGATAATGCACTCAAAGGGCACTAAACATAGAGTGTAAAAACTGAGTTTCCTTGAGAGCTGCTTGGAAGCCTGATGGTGTGTGAAGTTAGTGAGCCAAATGGAGTTGTTCTCCCACAAGAACCACTCGGCTGATCCTTCTTCAATATGCCCTTCACCAACATGCAGTGTTTCCTTGATTGAATTAGCTCTCACACCAATATTTGCGTCTAGAGCCTTTGCATTGAGGGCTATCTGAAAACGGCTGTGGCGCTGAAGTTGCCTGTGAATGTGGAGTTGGTGGCATGTGAAACCCGCATGTGGAGCATTCGTTTGTGTGGGATGCTGACCAAGCCTCATTTCATTCCTAGGCACACAAAGAGCACTAAGCATAGAGTGTGAAAACTGAGTTTCCTTGAGAGCTGCTTGGAAGCCTGATGGTGTGTGAAGTTAGTGAGCCAAATGGAGTTGTTCTCCCACAAGAACCACTCGGCTGATCCTTCTTCAATATGCCCTTCACCAACATGCAGTGTTTCCTTGATTGAATTAGCTCTCACACCAATATTTGCGTCTAGAGCCTTTGCATTGAGGGCTATCTGAAAACGGCTGTGGCGCTGAAGTTGCCTGTGAATGTGGAGTTGGTGGCATGTGAAACCCGCATGTGGAGCATTCGTTTGTGTGGGATGCTCTACCAGGTTCATTTCAGTCCTAGCCATACAAAGGGCACTAGGCATAGAGTGTGAAAACTGAGTTTCCTTGAGAGCTGCTTGGAAGCCTGACGGTGTGTGAAGTTAGTGAGCCAAATGGAGTTGTTCTCCCACAAGAACCACTCGGCTGATCCTTCTTCAATATGCCCTTCACCAACATGCAGTGTTTCCTTGATTGAATTAGCTCTCACACCAATATTTGCGTCTAGAGCCTTTGCATTGAGGGCTATCTGAAAAGGCTGTGGCGCTGAAATTGCCTGTGAATGTGGAGTTGGTGGCATGTGAAACCCGCATGTGGAGCAATCGTTTGTGTGGAATGCTCTACCACGTTCATTTCAGTCCTAGCCATACAAAGGGCACTAAGCATAGAGTGTGAAAACTGAGTTTCCTTGAGAGCTGCTTGGAAGCCTGATGGTGTGTGAAGTTAGTGAGCCAAATGGAGTTGTTCTCCCACAAGAACCACTCGGCTGATCCTTCTTCAATATGCCCTTCACCAACTTGCAGTGTTTCCTTGATTGAATTAGCTCTCACACCAATATTTGCGTCTAGAGCCTTTGCATTGAGGGCTATCTGAAAACGGCTGTGGCGCTGAAGTTGCCTGTGAATGTGGAGTTGGTGGCATGTGAAACCCGCATGAGGAGCATTCGTTTGTGTGGGATGCTCTAACAGGTTCATTCCTAGATAATGCACTCAAAGGGCACTAAGCATAGAGTGTGAAAACTGAGTTTCCTTGAGAGCTGCTTGGAAGCCTGATGGTGTGTGAAGTTAGTGAGCCAAATGGAGTTGTTCTCCCACAAGAACCACTCGGCTGATCCTTCTTCAATATGCCCTTCACCAACATGCAGTGTTTCCTTGATTGAATTAGCTCTCACACCAATATTTGCGTCTAGAGCCTTTGCATTGAGGGCTATCTGAAAACGGCTGTGGCGCTGAAGTTGCCTGTGAATGTGGAGTTGGTGGCATGTGAAACCCGCATGTGGAGCATTCGTTTGTGTGGGATGCTCTACCAGGTTCATTCCTAGATAATGCACTCAAAGGGCACTAAGCATAGAGTGTGAAAACTGAGTTTCCTTGAGAGCTGCTTGGAAGCCTGATGGTGTGTGAAGTTAGTGAGCCAAATGGAGTTGTTCTCCCACAAGAACCACTCGGCTGATCCTTCTTCAATAGGCCCTTCACCAACATGCAGTGTTTCCTTGATTGAATTAGCTCTCACACCAATATTTGCGTCTAGAGCCTTTGCATTGAGGGCTATCTGAAAACGGCTGTGGCGCTGAAGTTGCCTGTGAATGTGGAGTTGGTGGCATGTGAAACCCGCATGTGGAGCATTCGTTTGTGTGGGATGCTGACCAAGCCTCATTTCATTCCTAGGCACACAAAGAGCACTAAGCATAGAGTGTGAAAACTGAGTTTCCTTGAGAGCTGCTTGGAAGCCTGATGGTGTGTGAAGTTAGTGAGCCAAATGGAGTTGTTCTCCCACAAGAACCACTCGGCTGATCCTTCTTCAATATGCCCTTCACCAACATGCAGTGTTTCCTTGATTGAATTAGCTCTCACACCAATATTTGCGTCTAGAGCCTTTGCATTGAGGGCTATCTGAAAACGGCTGTGGCGCTGAAGTTGCCTGTGAATGTGGAGTTGGTGGCATGTGAAACCCGCATGTGGAGCATTCGTTTGTGTGGGATGCTGACCAAGCCTCATTTCATTCCTAGGCACACAAAGAGCACTAAGCATAGAGTGTGAAAACTGAGTTTCCTTGAGAGCTGCTTGGAAGCCTGATGGTGTGTGAAGTTAGTGAGCCAAATGGAGTTGTTCTCCCACAAGAACCACTCGGCTGATCCTTCTTCAATATGCCCTTCACCAACATGCAGTGTTTCCTTGATTGAATTAGCTCTCACACCAATATTTGCGTCTAGAGCCTTTGCATTGAGGGCTATCTGAAAACGGCTGTGGCGCTGAAGTTGCCTGTGAATGTGGAGTTGGTGGCATGTGAAACCCGCATGTGGAGCATTCGTTTGTGTGGGATGCTCTACCAGGTTCATTTCAGTCCTAGCCATACAAAGGGCACTAGGCATAGAGTGTGAAAACTGAGTTTCCTTGAGAGCTGCTTGGAAGCCTGACGGTGTGTGAAGTTAGTGAGCCAAATGGAGTTGTTCTCCCACAAGAACCACTCGGCTGATCCTTCTTCAATATGCCCTTCACCAACATGCAGTGTTTCCTTGATTGAATTAGCTCTCACACCAATATTTGCGTCTAGAGCCTTTGCATTGAGGGCTATCTGAAAAGGCTGTGGCGCTGAAATTGCCTGTGAATGTGGAGTTGGTGGCATGTGAAACCCGCATGTGGAGCAATCGTTTGTGTGGAATGCTCTACCACGTTCATTTCAGTCCTAGCCATACAAAGGGCACTAAGCATAGAGTGTGAAAACTGAGTTTCCTTGAGAGCTGCTTGGAAGCCTGATGGTGTGTGAAGTTAGTGAGCCAAATGGAGTTGTTCTCCCACAAGAACCACTCGGCTGATCCTTCTTCAATATGCCCTTCACCAACTTGCAGTGTTTCCTTGATTGAATTAGCTCTCACACCAATATTTGCGTCTAGAGCCTTTGCATTGAGGGCTATCTGAAAACGGCTGTGGCGCTGAAGTTGCCTGTGAATGTGGAGTTGGTGGCATGTGAAACCCGCATGAGGAGCATTCGTTTGTGTGGGATGCTCTAACAGGTTCATTCCTAGATAATGCACTCAAAGGGCACTAAGCATAGAGTGTGAAAACTGAGTTTCCTTGAGAGCTGCTTGGAAGCCTGATGGTGTGTGAAGTTAGTGAGCCAAATGGAGTTGTTCTCCCACAAGAACCACTCGGCTGATCCTTCTTCAATATGCCCTTCACCAACATGCAGTGTTTCCTTGATTGAATTAGCTCTCACACCAATATTTGCGTCTAGAGCCTTTGCATTGAGGGCTATCTGAAAACGGCTGTGGCGCTGAAGTTGCCTGTGAATGTGGAGTTGGTGGCATGTGAAACCCGCATGTGGAGCATTCGTTTGTGTGGGATGCTCTACCAGGTTCATTCCTAGATAATGCACTCAAAGGGCACTAAGCATAGAGTGTGAAAACTGAGTTTCCTTGAGAGCTGCTTGGAAGCCTGATGGTGTGTGAAGTTAGTGAGCCAAATGGAGTTGTTCTCCCACAAGAACCACTCGGCTGATCCTTCTTCAATATGCCCTTCACCAACATGCAGTGTTTCCTTGATTGAATTAGCTCTCACACCAATATTTGCGTCTAGAGCCTTTGCATTGAGGGCTATCTGAAAACGGCTGTGGCGCTGAAGTTGCCTGTGAATGTGGAGTTGGTGGCATGTGAAACCCGCATGTGGAGCATTCGTTTGTGTGGGATGCTGACCAAGCCTCATTTCATTCCTAGGCACACAAAGAGCACTAAGCATAGAGTGTGAAAACTGAGTTTCCTTGAGAGCTGCTTGGAAGCCTGATGGTGTGTGAAGTTAGTGAGCCAAATGGAGTTGTTCTCCCACAAGAACCACTCGGCTGATCCTTCTTCAATATGCCCTTCACCAACATGCAGTGTTTCCTTGATTGAATTAGCTCTCACACCAATATTTGCGTCTAGAGCCTTTGCATTGAGGGCTATCTGAAAACGGCTGTGGCGCTGAAGTTGCCTGTGAATGTGGAGTTGGTGGCATGTGAAACCCGCATGTGGAGCATTCGTTTGTGTGGGATGCTATACCAGGTTCATTCCTAGATCATGCACTCAAAGGGCACTAAGCATAGAGTGTGAAAACTGAGTTTCCTTGAGAGCTGCTTGGAAGCCTGATGGTGTGTGAAGTTAGTGAGCCAAATGAAGTTGTTCTCCCACAAGAACCACTCGGCTGATCCTTCTTCAATATGCCCTTCACCAACATGCAGTGTTTCCTTGATTGAATTAGCTCTCACACCAATATTTGCGTCTAGAGCCTTTGCATTGAGGGCTATCTGAAAACGGCTGAGGCGCTGAAGTTGCCTGTGAATGTGGAGTTGGTGGCATGTGAAACCCGCATGTGGAGCATTCGTTTGTGTGGGATGCTCTACCAGGTTCATTTCAGTCCTAGCCATACAAAGGGCACTAAGCATAGATTGTGAAAACTGAGTTTCCTTGAGAGCTGCTTGGAAGCCTGAGGGTGTGTGAAGTTAGTGAGCCAAATGGAGTTGTTCTCCCACAAGAACCACTCGGCTGATCCTTCTTCAATATGCCCTTCACCAACATGCAGTGTTTCCTTGATTGAATTAGCTCTCACACCAATATTTGCGTCTAGAGCCTTTGCATTGAGGGCTATCTGAAAACGGCTGTGGCGCTGAAGTTGCCTGTGAATGTGGAGTTGGTGGCATGTGAAACCCGCATGAGGAGCATTCGTTTGTGTGGGATGCTCTACCAGGTTCATTCCTAGATAATGCACTCAAAGGGCACTAAGCATAGAGTGTGAAAACTGAGTTTCCTTGAGAGCTGCTTGGAAGCCTGATGGTGTGTGAAGTTAGTGAGCCAAATGGAGTTGTTGTCCCACAAGAACCACTCGGCTGATCCTTCTTCAATATGCCCTTCACCAACATGCAGTGTTTCCTTGATTGAATTAGCTCTCACACCAATATTTGCGTCTAGAGCCTTTGCATTGAGGGCTATCTGAAAACGGCTGTGGCGCTGAAGTTGCCTGTGAATGTGGAGTTTGTGGCATGTGAAACACGCATGTGGAGCATTCGTTTGTGTGGGATGCTGACCAAGCTTCATTTCAGTGCTAGGCACACAAAGAGCACTAAGCATAGAGTGTGAAAACTGAGTTTCCTTGAGAGCTGCTTGGAAGCCTGATGGTGTGTGAAGTTAGTGAGCCAAATGGAGTTGTTCTCCCACAAGAACCACTCGGCTGATCCTTCTTCAATATGCCCTTCACCAACATGCAGTGTTTCCTTGATTGAATTAGCTCTCACACCAATATTTGCGTCTAGAGCCTTTGCATTGAGGGCTATCTGAAAACGGCTGTGGCGCTGAAGTTGCCTGTGAATGTGGAGTTGGTGGCATGTGAAACCCGCATGTGGAGCAATCGTTTGTGTGGAATGCTCTACCAGGTTCATTTCAGTCCTAGCCATACAAAGGGCACTAAGCATAGAGTGTGAAAACTGAGTTTCCTTGAGAGCTGCTTGGAAGCCTGATGGTGTGTGAAGTTAGTGAGCCAAATGGAGTTGTTCTCCCACAAGAACCACTCGGCTGATCCTTCTTCAATATGCCCTTCACCAACATGCAGTGTTTCCTTGATTGAATTAGCTCTCACACCAATATTTGCGTCTAGAGCCTTTGCATTGAGGGCTATCTGAAAACGGCTGTGGCGCTGAAGTTGCCTGTGAATGTGGAGTTGGTGGCATGTGAAACCCGCATGTGGAGCATTCGTTTGTGTGGGACGCTCTACCAGGTTCATTCCTAGATAATGCACTCAAAGGGCACTAAGCATAGAGTGTGAAAACTGAGTTTCCTTGAGAGCTGCTTGGAAGCCTGATGGTGTGTGAAGTTAGTGAGCCAAATGGAGTTGTTCTCCCACAAGAACCACTCGGCTGATCCTTCTTCAATATGCCCTTCACCAACATGCAGTGAGTGTTTCCTTGATTGAATTAGCTCTCACACCAATATTTGCATCTAGAGCCTTTGCATTGAGGGCTATCTGAAAACGGCTGTGGCGCTGAAGTTGCCTGTGAATGTGGAGTTGGTGGCATGTGAAACCCGCATGTGGAGCATTCGTTTGTGTGGGATGCTCTACCAGGTTCATTCCTAGATAATGCACTCAAAGGGCACAAAGCATAGAGTGTGAAAACTGAGTTTATTGAGAGCTGCTTGGAAGCCTGATGGTGTGTGAAGTTAGTGAGCCAAATGGAGTTGTTCTCCCACAAGAACCACTCGGCTGATCCTTCTTCAATATGCCCTTCACCAACATGCAGTGTTTCCTTGATTGAATTAGCTCTCACACCAATATGTGCGTCTAGAGCCTTTGCATTGAGGGCTATCTGAAAACGGCTGTGGCGCTGAAATTGCCTGTGAATGTGGAGTTGGTGGCATGTGAAACCCGCATGTGGAGCAATCGTTTGTGTGGGATGCTGACCAAGCTTCATTTCAGTGCTAGGCACACAAAGAGCACTAAGCATAGAGTGTGAAAACTGAGTTTCCTTGAGAGCTGCTTGGAAGCCTGATGGTGTGTGAAGTTAGTGAGCCAAATGGAGTTGTTCTCCCACAAGAACCACTCGGCTGATCCTTCTTCAATATGCCCTTCACCAACATGCAGTGTTTCCTTGATTGAATTAGCTCTCACACCACTATTTGCCTTTAGAGCCTTTGCATTGAGGGCTATCTGAAAACGGCTGTGGCGCTGAAGTTGCCTGTGAATGTGGAGTTGGTGGCATGTGAAACCCGCATGTGGAGCATTCGTTTGTGTGGAATGCTCTACCAGGTTCATTTCAGTCCTAGCCATACAAAGGGCACTAAGCATAGAGTGTGAAAACTGAGTTTCCTTGAGAGCTGCTTGGAAGCCTGATGGTGTGTGAAGTTAGTGAGCCAAATGGAGTTGTTCTCCCACAAGAACCACTCGGCTGATCCTTCTTCAATATGCCCTTCACCAACATGCAGTGTTTCCTTGATTGAATTAGCTCTCACACCACTATTTGCCTTTAGAGCCTTTGCATTGAGGGCTATCTGAAAACGGCTGTGGCGCTGAAGTTGTCTGTGAATGTGGAGTTTGTGGCATGTGAAGCCCGCATGAGGAGCATTCGTTTGTGTGGGATGCTCTACCAGGTTCATTCCTAGATAATGCACTCAAAGGGCACTAAGCATAGAGTGTGAAAACTGAGTTTCCTTGAGAGCTGCTTGGAAGCCTGATGGTGTGTGAAGTTAGTGAGCCAAATGGAGTTGTTCTCCCACAAGAACCACTCGGCTGATCCTTCTTCAATATGCCCTTCACCAACATGCAGTGTTTCCTTGATTGAATTAGCTCTCACACCAATATTTGCGTCTAGAGCCTTTGCATTGAGGGCTATCTGAAAACGGCTGTGGCGCTGAATTTGCCTGTGAATGTGGAGTTGGTGGCATGTGAAACCCGCATGTGGAGCATTCGTTTGTGTGGGATGCTCTACCAGGTTCATTCCTAGATAATGCACTCAAAGGGCACTAAGCATAGAGTGTGAAAACTGAGTTTCCTTGAGAGCTGCTTGGAAGCCTGATGGTGTGTGAAGTTAGTGAGCCAAATGGAGTTGTTCTCCCACAAGAACCACTCGGCTGATCCTTCTTCAATATGCCCTTCACCAACATGCAGTGTTTCCTTGATTGAATTAGCTCTCACACCAATATGTGCGTCTAGAGCCTTTGCATTGAGGGCTATCTGAAAACGGCTGTGGCGCTGAAATTGCCTGTGAATGTGGAGTTGGTGGCATGTGAAACCCGCATGTGGAGCAATCGTTTGTGTGGGATGCTGACCAAGCTTCATTTCAGTGCTAGGCACACAAAGAGCACTAAGCATAGAGTGTGAAAACTGAGTTTCCTTGAGAGCTGCTTGGAAGCCTGATGGTGTGTGAAGTTAGTGAGCCAAATGGAGTTGTTCTCCCACAAGAACCACTTGGCTGATCCTTCTTCAATATGCCCTTCACCAACATGCAGTGTTTCCTTGATTGAATTAGCTCTCACACCACTATTTGCCTTTAGAGCCTTTGCATTGAGGGCTATCTGAAAACGGCTGTGGCGCTGAAGTTGCCTGTGAATGTGGAGTTGGTGGCATGTGAAACCCGCATGTGGAGCATTCGTTTGTGTGGAATGCTCTACCAGGTTCATTTCAGTCCTAGCCATACAAAGGGCACTAAGCATAGAGTGTGAAAACTGAGTTTCCTTGAGAGCTGCTTGGAAGCCTGATGGTGTGTGAAGTTAGTGAGCCAAATGGAGTTATTCTCCCACAAGAACCACTCGGCTGATCCTTCTTCAATATGCCCTTCACCAACATGCAGTGTTTCCTTGATTGAATTAGCTCTCACACCAATATTGGCGTCTAGAGCCTTTGCATTGAGGGCTATCTGAAAACGGCTGTGGCGCTGAAGTTGTCTGTGAATGTGGAGTTGGTGGCATGTGAAGCCCGCATGAGGAACATTCGTTTGTGTGGGATGCTCTACCAGGTTCATTCCTAGATAATGCACTCAAAGGGCACTAAGCATAGAGTGTGAAAACTGAGTTTCCTTGAGAGCTGCTTGGAAGCCTGATGGTGTGTGAAGTTAGTGAGCCAAATGGAGTTGTTCTCCCACAAGAACCACTCGGCTGATCCTTCTTCAATATGCCCTTCACCAACATGCAGTGTTTCCTTGATTGAATTAGCTCTCACACCAATATTTGCGTCTAGAGCCTTTGCATTGAGGGCTATCTGAAAACGGCTGTGGCGCTGAAGTTGCCTGTGAATGTGGAGTTGGTGGCATGTGAAACCCGCATGTGGAGCATTCGTTTGTGTGGGATGCTCTACCAGGTTCATTCCTAGATAATGCACTCAAAGGGCACTAAGCATAGAGTGTGAAAACTGAGTTTCCTTGAGAGCTGCTTGGAAGCCTGATGGTGTGTGAAGTTAGTGAGCCAAATGGAGTTGTTCTCCCACAAGAACCACTCGGCTGATCCTTCTTCAATATGCCCTTCACCAACATGCAGTGTTTCCTTGATTGAATTAGCTCTCACACCAATATTTGCGTCTAGAGCCTTTGCATTGAGGGCTATCTGAAAACGGCTGTGGCGCTGAAGTTGCCTGTGAATGTGGAGTTTGTGGCATGTGAAACCCGCATGTGGAGCAATCGTTTGTGTGGGATGCTGACCAAGCTTCATTTCAGTGCTAGGCACACAAAGAGCACTAAGCATAGAGTGTGAAAACTGAGTTTCCTTGAGAGCTGCTTGGAAGCCTGATGGTGTGTGAAGTTAGTGAGCCAAATGGAGTTGTTCTCCCACAAGAACCACTCGGCTGATCCTTCTTCAATATGCCCTTCACCAACATGCAGTGTTTCCTTGATTGAATTAGCTCTCACACCAATATTTGCGTCTAGAGCCTTTGCATTGAGGGCTATCTGAAAACGGCTGTGGCGCTGAAGTTGCCTGTGAATGTGGAGTTGGTGGCATGTGAAACCCGCATGTGGAGCATTCGTTTGTGTGGGATGCTCTACCAGGTTCATTTCAGTCCTAGCCATACAAAGGGCACTAAGCATAGATTGTGAAAACTGAGTTTCCTTGAGAGCTGCTTGGAAGCCTGAGGGTGTGTGAAGTTAGTGAGCCAAATGGAGTTGTTCTCCCACAAGAACCACTCGGCTGATCCTTCTTCAATATGCCCTTCACCAACATGCAGTGTTTCCTTGATTGAATTAGCTCTCACACCAATATTTGCGTCTAGAGCCTTTGCATTGAGGGCTATCTGAAAACGGCTGTGGCGCTGAAGTTGCCTGTGAATGTGGAGTTGGTGGCATGTGAAACCCGCATGAGGAGCATTCGTTTGTGTGGGATGCTCTACCAGGTTCATTCTAGATAATGCACTCAAAGGGCACTAAGCATAGAGTGTGAAAACTGAGTTTCCTTGAGAGCTGCTTGGAAGCCTGATGGTGTGTGAAGTTAGTGAGCCAAATGGAGTTGTTGTCCCACAAGAACCACTCGGCTGATCCTTCTTCAATATGCCCTTCACCAACATGCAGTGTTTCCTTGATTGAATTAGCTCTCACACCAATATTTGCGTCTAGAGCCTTTGCATTGAGGGCTATCTGAAAACGGCTGTGGCGCTGAAGTTGCCTGTGAATGTGGAGTTGGTGGCATGTGAAACACGCATGTGGAGCATTCGTTTGTGTGGGATGCTGACCAAGCTTCATTTCAGTGCTAGGCACACAAAAGAGCACTAAGCATAGAGTGTGAAAACTGAGTTTCCTTGAGAGCTGCTTGGAAGCCTGATGGTGTGTGAAGTTAGTGAGCCAAATGGAGTTGTTCTCCCACAAGAAACCACTCGGCTGATCCTTCTTCAATATGCCCTTCACCAACATGCAGTGTTTCCTTGATTGAATTAGCTCTCACACCAATATTTGCGTCTAGAGCCTTTGCATTGAGGGCTATCTGAAAACGGCTGTGGCGCTGAAGTTGCCTGTGAATGTGGAGTTGGTGGCATGTGAAACCCGCATGTGGAGCAATCGTTTGTGTGGGATGCTGACCAAGCTTCATTTCAGTGCTAGGCACACAAAGAGCACTAAGCATAGAGTGTGAAAACTGAGTTTCCTTGAGAGCTGCTTGGAAGCCTGATGGTGTGTGAAGTTAGTGAGCCAAATGGAGTTGTTCTCCCACAAGAACCACTCGGCTGATCCTTCTTCAATATGCCCTTCACCAACATGCAGTGTTTCCTTGATTGAATTAGCTCTCACACCAATATTTGCGTCTAGAGCCTTTGCATTGAGGGCTATCTGAAAACGGCTGTGGCGCTGAAGTTGCCTGTGAATGTGGAGTTGGTGGCATGTGAAACCCGCATGTGGAGCAATCGTTTGTGTGGGATGCTCTACCAGGTTCATTTCAGTCCTAGCCATACAAAGGGCACTAAGCATAGAGTGTGAAAACTGAGTTTCCTTGAGAGCTGCTTGGAAGCCTGATGGTGTGTGAAGTTAGTGAGCCAAATGGAGTTGTTCTCCCACAAGAACCACTCGGCTGATCCTTCTTCAATATGCCCTTCACCAACATGCAGTGTTTCCTTGATTGAATTAGCTCTCACACCAATATTTGCGTCTAGAGCCTTTGCATTGAGGGCTATCTGAAAACGGCTGTGGCGCTGAAGTTGCCTGTGAATGTGGAGTTGGTGGCATGTGAAACCCGCATGTGGAGCAATCGTTTGTGTGGAATGCTCTACCAGGTTCATTTCAGTCCTAGCAATACAAAGGGCACTAAGCATAGAGTGTGAAAACTGAGTTTCCTTGAGAGCTGCTTGGAAGCCTGATGGTGTGTGAAGTTAGTGAGCCAAATGGAGTTGTTCTCCCACAAGAACCACTCGGCTGATCCTTCTTCAATATGCCCTTCACCAACATGCAGTGTTTCCTTGATTGAATTAGCTCTCACACCAATATTTGCGTCTAGAGCCTTTGCATTGAGGGCTATCTGAAAACGGCTGTGGCGCTGAAGTTGCCTGTGAATGTGGAGTTGGTGGCATGTGAAACCCGCATGTGGAGCATTCGTTTGTGTGGGATGCTCTACCAGGTTCATTCCTAGATAATGCACTGAAAGGGCACTAAGCATAGAGTGTGAAAACTGAGTTTCCTTGAGAGCTGCTTGGAAGCCTGATGGTGTGTGAAGTTAGTGAGCCAAATGGAGTTGTTCTCCCACAAGAACCACTCGGCTGATCCTTCTTCAATATGCCCTTCACCAACATGCAGTGTTCCTTGATTGAATTAGCTCTCACACCAATATGTGCGTCTAGAGCCTTTGCATTGAGGGCTATCTGAAAACGGCTGTGGCGCTGAAATTGCCTGTGAATGTGGAGTTGGTGGCATGTGAAACCCGCATGTGGAGCATTCGTTTGTGTGGGATGCTGACCAAGCTTCATTTCAGTGCTAGGCACACAAAGAGCACTAAGCATAGAGTGTGAAAACTGAGTTTCCTTGAGAGCTGCTTGGAAGCCTGATGGTGTGTGAAGTTAGTGAGCCAAATGGAGTTGTTCTCCCACAAGAACCACTCGGCTGATCCTTCTTCAATATGCCCTTCACCAACATGCAGTGTTTCTTGATTGAATTAGCTCTCACACCACTATTTGCCTGTAGAGCCTTTGCATTGAGGGCTATCTGAAAACGGCTGTGGCGCTGAAGTTGCCTGTGAATGTGGAGTTGGTGGCATGTGAAACCCGCATGTGGAGCATTCGTTTGTGTGGAATGCTCTACCAGGTTCATTTCAGTCCTAGCCATACAAAGGGCACTAAGCCTAGAGTGTGAAAACTGAGTTTCCTTGAGAGCTGCTTGGAAGCCTGATGGTGTGTGAAGTTAGTGAGCCAAATGGAGTTGTTCTCCCCACAAGAACCACTCGGCTGATCCTTCTTCAATATGCCCTTCACCAACATGCAGTGTTTCCTTGATTGAATTAGCTCTCACACCAATATTGGCGTCTAGAGCCTTTGCATTGAGGGCTATCTGAAAACGGCTGTGGCGCTGAAGTTGTCTGTGAATGTGGAGTTGGTGGCATGTGAAGCCCGCATGAGGAGCATTCGTTTGTGTGGGATGCTCTACCAGGTTCATTCCTAGATAATGCACTCAAAGGGCACTAAGCATAGAGTGTGAAAACTGAGTTTCCTTGAGAGCTGCTTGGAAGCCTGATGGTGTGTGAAGTTAGTGAGCCAAATGGAGTTGTTCTCCCACAAGAACCACTCGGCTGATCCTTCTTCAATATGCCCTTCACCAACATGCAGTGTTTCCTTGATTGAATTAGCTCTCACACCAATATTTGCGTCTAGAGCCTTTGCATTGAGGGCTATCTGAAAACGGCTGTGGCGCTGAATTTGCCTGTGAATGTGGAGTTGGTGGCATGTGAAACCCGCATGTGGAGCATTCGTTTGTGTGGGATGCTCTACCAGGTTCATTCCTAGATAATGCACTCAAAGGGCACTAAGCATAGAGTGTGAAAACTGAGTTTCCTTGAGAGCTGCTTGGAAGCCTGATGGTGTGTGAAGTTAGTGAGCCAAATGGAGTTGTTCTCCCACAAGAACCACTCGGCTGATCCTTCTTCAATATGCCCTTCACCAACATGCAGTGTTTCCTTGATTGAATTAGCTCTCACACCAATATGTGCGTCTAGAGCCTTTGCATTGAGGGCTATCTGAAAACGGCTGTGGCGCTGAAATTGCCTGTGAATGTGGAGTTGGTGGCATGTGAAACCCGCATGTGGAGCAATCGTTTGTGTGGGATGCTGACCAAGCTTCATTTCAGTGCTAGGCACACAAAGAGCACTAAGCATAGAGTGTGAAAACTGAGTTTCCTTGAGAGCTGCTTGGAAGCCTGATGGTGTGTGAAGTTAGTGAGCCAAATGGAGTTGTTCTCCCACAAGAACCACTCGGCTGATCCTTCTTCAATATGCCCTTCACCAACATGCAGTGTTTCCTTGATTGAATTAGCTCTCACACCACTATTTGCCTTTAGAGCCTTTGCATTGAGGGCTATCTGAAAACGGCTGTGGCGCTGAAGTTGCCTGTGAATGTGGAGTTGGTGGCATGTGAAACCCGCATGTGGAGCATTCGTTTGTGTGGAATGCTCTACCAGGTTCATTTCAGTCCTAGCCATACAAAGGGCACTAAGCATAGAGTGTGAAAACTGAGTTTCCTTGAGAGCTGCTTGGAAGCCTGATGGTGTGTGAAGTTAGTGAGCCAAATGGAGTTGTTCTCCCACAAGAACCACTCGGCTGATCCTTCTTCAATATGCCCTTCACCAACATGCAGTGTTTCCTTGATTGAATTAGCTCTCACACCAATATTGGCGTCTAGAGCCTTTGCATTGAGGGCTATCTGAAAACGGCTGTGGCGCTGAAGTTGTCTGTGAATGTGGAGTTGGTGGCATGTGAAGCCCGCATGAGGAGCATTCGTTTGTGTGGGATGCTCTACCAGGTTCATTCCTAGATAATGCACTCAAAGGGCACTAAGCATAGAGTGTGAAAACTGAGTTTCCTTGAGAGCTGCTTGGAAGCCTGATGGTGTGTGAAGTTAGTGAGCCAAATGGAGTTGTTCTCCCACAAGAACCACTCGGCTGATCCTTCTTCAATATGCCCTTCACCAACATGCAGTGTTTCCTTGATTGAATTAGCTCTCACACCAATATTTGCGTCTAGAGCCTTTGCATTGAGGGCTATCTGAAAACGGCTGTGGCGCTGAATTTGCCTGTGAATGTGGAGTTGGTGGCATGTGAAACCCGCATGTGGAGCATTCGTTTGTGTGGGATGCTCTACCAGGTTCATTCCTAGATAATGCACTCAAAGGGCACTAAGCATAGAGTGTGAAAACTGAGTTTCCTTGAGAGCTGCTTGGAAGCCTGATGGTGTGTGAAGTTAGTGAGCCAAATGGAGTTGTTCTCCCACAAGAACCACTCGGCTGATCCTTCTTCAATATGCCCTTCACCAACATGCAGTGTTTCCTTGATTGAATTAGCTCTCACACCAATATGTGCGTCTAGAGCCTTTGCATTGAGGGCTATCTGAAAACGGCTGTGGCGCTGAAATTGCCTGTGAATGTGGAGTTGGTGGCATGTGAAACCCGCATGTGGAGCAATCGTTTGTGTGGGATGCTGACCAAGCTTCATTTCAGTGCTAGGCACACAAAGAGCACTAAGCATAGAGTGTGAAAACTGAGTTTCCTTGAGAGCTGCTTGGAAGCCTGATGGTGTGTGAAGTTAGTGAGCCAAATGGAGTTGTTCTCCCACAAGAACCACTCGGCTGATCCTTCTTCAATATGCCCTTCACCAACATGCAGTGTTTCCTTGATTGAATTAGCTCTCACACCACTATTTGCCTTTAGAGCCTTTGCATTGAGGGCTATCTGAAAACGGCTGTGGCGCTGAAGTTGCCTGTGAATGTGGAGTTGGTGGCATGTGAAACCCGCATGTGGAGCATTCGTTTGTGTGGAATGCTCTACCAGGTTCATTTCAGTCCTAGCCATACAAAGGGCACTAAGCATAGAGTGTGAAAACTGAGTTTCCTTGAGAGCTGCTTGGAAGCCTGATGGTGTGTGAAGTTAGTGAGCCAAATGGAGTTGTTCTCCCACAAGAACCACTCGGCTGATCCTTCTTCAATATGCCCTTCACCAACATGCAGTGTTTCCTTGATTGAATTAGCTCTCACACCACTATTTGCCTTTAGAGCCTTTGCATTGAGGGCTATCTGAAAACGGCTGTGGCGCTGAAGTTGTCTGTGAATGTGGAGTTTGTGGCATGTGAAGCCCGCATGAGGAGCATTCGTTTGTGTGGGATGCTCTACCAGGTTCATTCCTAGATAATGCACTCAAAGGGCACTAAGCATAGAGTGTGAAAACTGAGTTTCCTTGAGAGCTGCTTGGAAGCCTGATGGTGTGTGAAGTTAGTGAGCCAAATGGAGTTGTTCTCCCACAAGAACCACTCGGCTGATCCTTCTTCAATATGCCCTTCACCAACATGCAGTGTTTCCTTGATTGAATTAGCTCTCACACCAATATTTGCGTCTAGAGCCTTTGCATTGAGGGCTATCTGAAAACGGCTGTGGCGCTGAAGTTGCCTGTGAATGTGGAGTTGGTGGCATGTGAAACCCGCATGTGGAGCATTCGTTTGTGTGGGATGCTCTACCAGGTTCATTCCTAGATAATGCACTCAAAGGGCACTAAGCATAGAGTGTGAAAACTGAGTTTCCTTGAGAGCTGCTTGGAAGCCTGATGGTGTGTGAAGTTAGTGAGCCAAATGGAGTTGTTCTCCCACAAGAACCACTCGGCTGATCCTTCTTCAATATGCCCTTCACCAACATGCAGTGTTTCCTTGATTGAATTAGCTCTCACACCAATATGTGCGTCTAGAGCCTTTGCATTGAGGGCTATCTGAAAACGGCTGTGGCGCTGAAATTGCCTGTGAATGTGGAGTTGGTGGCATGTGAAACCCGCATGTGGAGCAATCGTTTGTGTGGGATGCTGACCAAGCTTCATTTCAGTGCTAGGCACACAAAGAGCACTAAGCATAGAGTGTGAAAACTGAGTTTCCTTGAGAGCTGCTTGGAAGCCTGATGGTGTGTGAAGTTAGTGAGCCAAATGGAGTTGTTCTCCCACAAGAACCACTCGGCTGATCCTTCTTCAATATGCCCTTCACCAACATGCAGTGTTTCCTTGATTGAATTAGCTCTCACACCACTATTTGCCTTTAGAGCCTTTGCATTGAGGGCTATCTGAAAACGGCTGTGGCGCTGAAGTTGCCTGTGAATGTGGAGTTGGTGGCATGTGAAACCCGCATGTGGAGCATTCGTTTGTGTGGAATGCTCTACCAGGTTCATTTCAGTCCTAGCCATACAAAGGGCACTAAGCATAGAGTGTGAAAACTGAGTTTCCTTGAGAGCTGCTTGGAAGCCTGATGGTGTGTGAAGTTAGTGAGCCAAATGGAGTTGTTCTCCCACAAGAACCACTCGGCTGATCCTTCTTCAATATGCCCTTCACCAACATGCAGTGTTTCCTTGATTGAATTAGCTCTCACACCAATATTGGCGTCTAGAGCCTTTGCATTGAGGGCTATCTGAAAACGGCTGTGGCGCTGAAGTTGTCTGTGAATGTGGAGTTGGTGGCATGTGAAGCCCGCATGAGGAACATTCGTTTGTGTGGGATGCTCTACCAGGTTCATTCCTAGATAATGCACTCAAAGGGCACTAAGCATAGAGTGTGAAAACTGAGTTTCCTTGAGAGCTGCTTGGAAGCCTGATGGTGTGTGAAGTTAGTGAGCCAAATGGAGTTGTTCTCCCACAAGAACCACTCGGCTGATCCTTCTTCAATATGCCCTTCACCAACATGCAGTGTTTCCTTGATTGAATTAGCTCTCACACCAATATTTGCGTCTAGAGCCTTTGCATTGAGGGCTATCTGAAAACGGCTGTGGCGCTGAAGTTGCCTGTGAATGTGGAGTTTGTGGCATGTGAAACCCGCATGTGGAGCATTCGTTTGTGTGGGATGCTCTACCAGGTTCATTCCTAGATAATGCACTCAAAGGGCACTAAGCATAGAGTGTGAAAACTGAGTTTCCTTGAGAGCTGCTTGGAAGCCTGATGGTGTGTGAAGTTAGTGAGCCAAATGGAGTTGTTCTCCCACAAGAACCACTAGGCTGATCCTTCTTCAATATGCCCTTCACCAACATGCAGTGTTTCCTTGATTGAATTAGCTCTCACACCAATATTTGCGTCTAGAGCCTTTGCATTGAGGGCTATCTGAAAACGGCTGTGGCGCTGAAGTTGCCTGTGAATGTGGAGTTTGTGGCATGTGAAACCCGCATGTGGAGCAATCGTTTGTGTGGGATGCTGACCAAGCTTCATTTCAGTGCTAGGCACACAAAGAGCACTAAGCATAGAGTGTGAAAACTGAGTTTCCTTGAGAGCTGCTTGGAAGCCTGATGGTGTGTGAAGTTAGTGAGCCAAATGGAGTTGTTCTCCCACAAGAACCACTCGGCTGATCCTTCTTCAATATGCCCTTCACCAACATGCAGTGTTTCCTTGATTGAATTAGCTCTCACACCAATATTTGCGTCTAGAGCCTTTGCATTGAGGGCTATCTGAAAACGGCTGTGGCGCTGAAGTTGCCTGTGAATGTGGAGTTGGTGGCATGTGAAACCCGCATGTGGAGCATTCGTTTGTGTGGGATGCTCTACCAGGTTCATTTCAGTCCTAGCCATACAAAGGGCACTAAGCATAGATTGTGAAAACTGAGTTTCCTTGAGAGCTGCTTGGAAGCCTGAGGGTGTGTGAAGTTAGTGAGCCAAATGGAGTTGTTCTCCCACAAGAACCACTCGGCTGATCCTTCTTCAATATGCCCTTCACCAACATGCAGTGTTTCCTTGATTGAATTAGCTCTCACACCAATATTTGCGTCTAGAGCCTTTGCATTGAGGGCTATCTGAAAACGGCTGTGGCGCTGAAGTTGCCTGTGAATGTGGAGTTGGTGGCATGTGAAACCCGCATGAGGAGCATTCGTTTGTGTGGGATGCTCTACCAGGTTCATTCCTAGATAATGCACTCAAAGGGCACTAAGCATAGAGTGTGAAAACTGAGTTTCCTTGAGAGCTGCTTGGAAGCCTCATGGTTGTGTGAAGTTAGTGAGCCAAATGGAGTTGTTGTCCCACAAGAACCACTCGGCTGATCCTTCTTCAATATGCCCTTCACCAACATGCAGTGTTTCCTTGATTGAATTAGCTCTCACACCAATATTTGCGTCTAGAGCCTTTGCATTGAGGGCTATCTGAAAATGGCTGTGGCGCTGAAGTTGCCTGTGAATGTGGAGTTGGTGGCATGTGAAACACGCATGTGGAGCATTCGTTTGTGTGGGATGCTGACCAAGCTTCATTTCAGTGCTAGGCACACAAAGAGCACTAAGCATAGAGTGTGAAAACTGAGTTTCCTTGAGAGCTGCTTGGAAGCCTGATGGTGTGTGAAGTTAGTGAGCCAAATGGAGTTGTTCTCCCACAAGAACCACTCGGCTGATCCTTCTTCAATATGCCCTTCACCAACATGCAGTGTTTCCTTGATTGAATTAGCTCTCACACCAATATTTGCGTCTAGAGCCTTTGCATTGAGGGCTATCTGAAAACGGCTGTGGCGCTGAAGGTGCCTGTGAATGTGGAGTTGGTGGCATGTGAAACCCGCATGTGGAGCAATCGTTTGTGTGGGATGCTGACCAAGCTTCATTTCAGTGCTAGGCACACAACGAGCACTAAGCATAGAGTGTGAAAACTGAGTTTCCTTGAGAGCTGCTTGGAAGCCTGATGGTGTGTGAAGTTAGTGAGCCAAATGGAGTTGTTCTCCCACAAGAACCACTCGGCTGATCCTTCTTCAATATGCCCTTCACCAACATGCAGTGTTTCCTTGATTGAATTAGCTCTCACACCAATATTTGCGTCTAGAGCCTTTGCATTGAGGGCTATCTGAAAACGGCTGTGGCGCTGAAGTTGCCTGTGAATGTGGAGTTTGTGGCATGTGAAACCCGCATGTGGAGCAATCGTTTGTGTGGGATGCTCTACCAGGTTCATTTCAGTCCTAGCCATACAAAGGGCACTAAGCATAGAGTGTGAAAACTGAGTTTCCTTGAGAGCTGCTTGGAAGCCTGATGGTGTGTGAAGTTAGTGAGCCAAATGGAGTTGTTCTCCCACAAGAACCACTCGGCTGATCCTTCTTCAATATGCCCTTCACCAACATGCAGTGTTTCCTTGATTGAATTAGCTCTCACACCAATATTTGCGTCTAGAGCCTTTGCATTGAGGGCTATCTGAAAACGGCTGTGGCGCTGAAGTTGCCTGTGAATGTGGAGTTGGTGGCATGTGAAACCCGCATGTGGAGCAATCGTTTGTGTGGAATGCTCTACCAGGTTCATTTCAGTCCTAGCCATACAAAGGGCACTAAGCATAGAGTGTGAAAACTGAGTTTCCTTGAGAGCTGCTTGGAAGCCTGATGGTGTGTGAAGTTAGTGAGCCAAATGGAGTTGTTCTCCCACAAGAACCACTCGGCTGATCCTTCTTCAATATGCCCTTCACCAACATGCAGTGTTTCCTTGATTGAATTAGCTCTCACACCAATATTTGCGTCTAGAGCCTTTGCATTGAGGGCTATCTGAAAACGGCTGTGGCGCTGAAGTTGCCTGTGAATGTGGAGTTGGTGGCATGTGAAACCCGCATGTGGAGCATTCGTTTGTGTGGGATGCTCTACCAGGTTCATTCCTAGATAATGCACTGAAAGGGCACTAAGCATAGAGTGTGAAAACTGAGTTTCCTTGAGAGCTGCTTGGAAGCCTGATGGTGTGTGAAGTTAGTGAGCCAAATGGAGTTGTTCTCCCACAAGAACCACTCGGCTGATCCTTCTTCAATATGCCCTTCACCAACATGCAGTGTTTCCTTGATTGAATTAGCTCTCACACCAATATGTGCGTCTAGAGCCTTTGCATTGAGGGCTATCTGAAAACGGCTGTGGCGCTGAAATTGCCTGTGAATGTGGAGTTGGTGGCATGTGAAACCCGCATGTGGAGCATTCGTTTGTGTGGGATGCTGACCAAGCTTCATTTCAGTGCTAGGCACACAAAGAGCACTAAGCATAGAGTGTGAAAACTGAGTTTCCTTGAGAGCTGCTTGGAAGCCTGATGGTGTGTGAAGTTAGTGAGCCAAATGGAGTTGTTCTCCCACAAGAACCACTCGGCTGATCCTTCTTCAATATGCCCTTCACCAACATGCAGTGTTTCCTTGATTGAATTAGCTCTCACACCACTATTTGCCTTTAGAGCCTTTGCATTGAGGGCTATCTGAAAACGGCTGTGGCGCTGAAGTTGCCTGTGAATGTGGAGTTGGTGGCATGTGAAACCCGCATGTGGAGCATTCGTTTGTGTGGAATGCTCTACCAGGTTCATTTCAGTCCTAGCCATACAAAGGGCACTAAGCATAGAGTGTGAAAACTGAGTTTCCTTGAGAGCTGCTTGGAAGCCTGATGGTGTGTGAAGTTAGTGAGCCAAATGGAGTTGTTCTCCCACAAGAACCACTCGGCTGATCCTTCTTCAATATGCCCTTCACCAACATGCAGTGTTTCCTTGATTGAATTAGCTCTCACACCAATATTGGCGTCTAGAGCCTTTGCATTGAGGGCTATCTGAAAACGGCTGTGGCGCTGAAGTTGTCTGTGAATGTGGAGTTTGTGGCATGTGAAGCCCGCATGAGGAGCATTCGTTTGTGTGGGATGCTCTACCAGGTTCATTCCTAGATAATGCACTCAAAGGGCACTAAGCATAGAGTGTGAAAACTGAGTTTCCTTGAGAGCTGCTTGGAAGCCTGATGGTGTGTGAAGTTAGTGAGCCAAATGGAGTTGTTCTCCCACAAGAACCACTCGGCTGATCCTTCTTCAATATGCCCTTCACCAACATGCAGTGTTTCCTTGATTGAATTAGCTCTCACACCAATATTTGCGTCTAGAGCCTTTGCATTGAGGGCTATCTGAAAACGGCTGTGGCGCTGAATTTGCCTGTGAATGTGGAGTTGGTGGCATGTGAAACCCGCATGTGGAGCATTCGTTTGTGTGGGATGCTCTACCAGGTTCATTCCTAGATAATGCACTCAAAGGGCACTAAGCATAGAGTGTGAAAACTGAGTTTCCTTGAGAGCTGCTTGGAAGCCTGATGGTGTGTGAAGTTAGTGAGCCAAATGGAGTTGTTCTCCCACAAGAACCACTCGGCTGATCCTTCTTCAATATGCCCTTCACCAACATGCAGTGTTTCCTTGATTGAATTAGCTCTCACACCAATATGTGCGTCTAGAGCCTTTGCATTGAGGGCTATCTGAAAACGGCTGTGGCGCTGAAATTGCCTGTGAATGTGGAGTTGGTGGCATGTGAAACCCGCATGTGGAGCAATCGTTTGTGTGGGATGCTGACCAAGCTTCATTTCAGTGCTAGGCACACAAAGAGCACTAAGCATAGAGTGTGAAAACTGAGTTTCCTTGAGAGCTGCTTGGAAGCCTGATGGTGTGTGAAGTTAGTGAGCCAAATGGAGTTGTTCTCCCACAAGAACCACTCGGCTGATCCTTCTTCAATATGCCCTTCACCAACATGCAGTGTTTCCTTGATTGAATTAGCTCTCACACCACTATTTGCCTTTAGAGCCTTTGCATTGAGGGCTATCTGAAAACGGCTGTGGCGCTGAAGGTGCCTGTGAATGTGGAGTTGGTGGCATGTGAAACCCGCATGTGGAGCATTCGTTTGTGTGGGATGCTCTACCAGGTTCATTCCTAGATAATGCACTGAAAGGGCACTAAGCATAGAGTGTGAAAACTGAGTTTCCTTGAGAGCTGCTTGGAAGCCTGATGGTGTGTGAAGTTAGTGAGCCAAATGGAGTTGTTGTCCCACAAGAACCACTCGGCTGATCCTTCTTCAATATGCCCTTCACCAACATGCAGTGTTTCCTTGATTGAATTAGCTCTCACACCAATATTTGCGTCTAGAGCCTTTGCATTGAGGGCTATCTGAAAACGGCTGTGGCGCTGAAGTTGCCTGTGAATGTGGAGTTGGTGGCATGTGAAACACGCATGTGGAGCATTCGTTTGTGTGGGATGCTGACCAAGCTTCATTTCAGTGCTAGGCACACAAAGAGCACTAAGCATAGAGTGTGAAAACTGAGTTTCCTTGAGAGCTGCTTGGAAGCCTGATGGTGTGTGAAGTTAGTGAGCCAAATGGAGTTGTTCTCCCACAAGAACCACTCGGCTGATCCTTCTTCAATATGCCCTTCACCAACATGCAGTGTTTCCTTGATTGAATTAGCTCTCACACCAATATTTGCGTCTAGAGCCTTTGCATTGAGGGCTATCTGAAAACGGCTGTGGCGCTGAAGGTGCCTGTGAATGTGGAGTTGGTGGCATGTGAAACCCGCATGTGGAGCAATCGTTTGTGTGGGATGCTGACCAAGCTTCATTTCAGTGCTAGGCACACAAAGAGCACTAAGCATAGAGTGTGAAAACTGAGTTTCCTTGAGAGCTGCTTGGAAGCCTGATGGTGTGTGAAGTTAGTGAGCCAAATGGAGTTGTTCTCCCACAAGAACCACTCGGCTGATCCTTCTTCAATATGCCCTTCACCAACATGCAGTGTTTCCTTGATTGAATTAGCTCTCACACCAATATTTGCGTCTAGAGCCTTTGCATTGAGGGCTATCTGAAAACGGCTGTGGCGCTGAAGTTGCCTGTGAATGTGGAGTTTGTGGCATGTGAAACCCGCATGTGGAGCAATCGTTTGTGTGGGATGCTCTACCAGGTTCATTTCAGTCCTAGCCATACAAAGGGCACTAAGCATAGAGTGTGAAAACTGAGTTTCCTTGAGAGCTGCTTGGAAGCCTGATGGTGTGTGAAGTTAGTGAGCCAAATGGAGTTGTTCTCCCACAAGAACCACTCGGCTGATCCTTCTTCAATATGCCCTTCACCAACATGCAGTGTTTCCTTGATTGAATTAGCTCTCACACCACTATTTGCCTTTAGAGCCTTTGCATTGAGGGCTATCTGAAAACGGCTGTGGCGCTGAAGTTGCCTGTGAATGTGGAGTTGGTGGCATGTGAAACCCGCATGTGGAGCATTCGTTTGTGTGGAATGCTCTACCAGGTTCATTTCAGTCCTAGCCATACAAAGGGCACTAAGCATAGAGTGTGAAAACTGAGTTTCCTTGAGAGCTGCTTGGAAGCCTGATGGTGTGTGAAGTTAGTGAGCCAAATGGAGTTGTTCTCCCACAAGAACCACTCGGCTGATCCTTCTTCAATATGCCCTTCACCAACATGCAGTGTTTCCTTGATTGAATTAGCTCTCACACCAATATTGGCGTCTAGAGCCTTTGCATTGAGGGCTATCTGAAAACGGCTGTGGCGCTGAAGTTGTCTGTGAATGTGGAGTTTGTGGCATGTGAAGCCCGCATGAGGAGCATTCGTTTGTGTGGGATGCTCTACCAGGTTCATTCCTAGATAATGCACTCAAAGGGCACTAAGCATAGAGTGTGAAAACTGAGTTTCCTTGAGAGCTGCTTGGAAGCCTGATGGTGTGTGAAGTTAGTGAGCCCAATGGAGTTGTTCTCCCACAAGAACCACTCGGCTGATCCTTCTTCAATATGCCCTTCACCAACATGCAGTGTTTCCTTGATTGAATTAGCTCTCACACCAATATTTGCGTCTAGAGCCTTTGCATTGAGGGCTATCTGAAAACGGCTGTGGCGCTGAATTTGCCTGTGAATGTGGAGTTGGTGGCATGTGAAACCCGCATGTGGAGCATTCGTTTGTGTGGGATGCTCTACCAGGTTCATTCCTAGATAATGCACTCAAAGGGCACTAAGCATAGAGTGTGAAAACTGAGTTTCCTTGAGAGCTGCTTGGAAGCCTGATGGTGTGTGAAGTTAGTGAGCCAAATGGAGTTGTTCTCCCACAAGAACCACTCGGCTGATCCTTCTTCAATATGCCCTTCACCAACATGCAGTGTTTCCTTGATTGAATTAGCTCTCACACCAATATGTGCGTCTAGAGCCTTTGCATTGAGGGCTATCTGAAAACGGCTGTGGCGCTGAAATTGCCTGTGAATGTGGAGTTGGTGGCATGTGAAACCCGCATGTGGAGCAATCGTTTGTGTGGGATGCTGACCAAGCTTCATTTCAGTGCTAGGCACACAAAGAGCACTAAGCATAGAGTGTGAAAACTGAGTTTCCTTGAGAGCTGCTTGGAAGCCTGATGGTGTGTGAAGTTAGTGAGCCAAATGGAGTTGTTCTCCCACAAGAACCACTCGGCTGATCCTTCTTCAATATGCCCTTCACCAACATGCAGTGTTTCCTTGATTGAATTAGCTCTCACACCACTATTTGCCTTTAGAGCCTTTGCATTGAGGGCTATCTGAAAACGGCTGTGGCGCTGAAGTTGCCTGTGAATGTGGAGTTGGTGGCATGTGAAACCCGCATGTGGAGCATTCGTTTGTGTGGAATGCTCTACCAGGTTCATTTCAGTCCTAGCCATACAAAGGGCACTAAGCATAGAGTGTGAAAACTGAGTTTCCTTGAGAGCTGCTTGGAAGCCTGATGGTGTGTGAAGTTAGTGAGCCAAATGGAGTTGTTCTCCCACAAGAACCACTCGGCTGATCCTTCTTCAATATGCCCTTCACCAACATGCAGTGTTTCCTTGATTGAATTAGCTCTCACACCAATATTGGCGTCTAGAGCCTTTGCATTGAGGGCTATCTGAAAACGGCTGTGGCGCTGAAGTTGTCTGTGAATGTGGAGTTGGTGGCATGTGAAGCCCGCATGAGGAGCATTCGTTTGTGTGGGATGCTCTACCAGGTTCATTCCTAGATAATGCACTCAAAGGGCACTAAGCATAGAGTGTGAAAACTGAGTTTCCTTGAGAGCTGCTTGGAAGCCTGATGGTGTGTGAAGTTAGTGAGCCAAATGGAGTTGTTCTCCCACAAGAACCACTCGGCTGATCCTTCTTCAATATGCCCTTCACCAACATGCAGTGTTTCCTTGATTGAATTAGCTCTCACACCAATATTTGCGTCTAGAGCCTTTGCATTGAGGGCTATCTGAAAACGGCTGTGGCGCTGAATTTGCCTGTGAATGTGGAGTTGGTGGCATGTGAAACCCGCATGTGGAGCATTCCTTTGTGTGGGATGCTCTACCAGGTTCATTCCTAGATAATGCACTCAAAGGGCACTAAGCATAGAGTGTGAAAACTGAGTTTCCTTGAGAGCTGCTTGGAAGCCTGATGGTGTGTGAAGTTAGTGAGCCAAATGGAGTTGTTCTCCCACAAGAACCACTCGGCTGATCCTTCTTCAATATGCCCTTCACCAACATGCAGTGTTTCCTTGATTGAATTAGCTCTCACACCAATATGTGCGTCTAGAGCCTTTGCATTGAGGGCTATCTGAAAACGGCTGCGGCGCTGAAATTGCCTGTGAATGTGGAGTTGGTGGCATGTGAAACCCGCATGTGGAGCAATCGTTTGTGTGGGATGCTGACCAAGCTTCATTTCAGTGCTAGGCACACAAAGAGCACTAAGCATAGAGTGTGAAAACTGAGTTTCCTTGAGAGCTGCTTGGAAGCCTGATGGTGTGTGAAGTTAGTGAGCCAAATGGAGTTGATCTCCCACAAGAACCACTCGGCTGATCCTTCTTCAATATGCCCTTCACCAACATGCAGTGTTTCCTTGATTGAATTAGCTCTCACACCACTATTTGCCTTTAGAGCCTTTGCATTGAGGGCTATCTGAAAACGGCTGTGGCGCTGAAGTTGCCTGTGAATGTGGAGTTGGTGGCATGTGAAACCCGCATGTGGAGCATTCGTTTGTGTGGAATGCTCTACCAGGTTCATTTCAGTCCTAGCCATACAAAGGGCACTAAGCATAGAGTGTGAAAACTGAGTTTCCTTGAGAGCTGCTTGGAAGCCTGATGGTGTGTGAAGTTAGTGAGCCAAATGGAGTTGTTCTCCCACAAGAACCACTCGGCTGATCCTTCTTCAATATGCCCTTCACCAACATGCAGTGTTTCCTTGATTGAATTAGCTCTCACACCAATATTGGCGTCTAGAGCCTTTGCATTGAGGGCTATCTGAAAACGGCTGTGGCGCTGAAGTTGTCTGTGAATGTGGAGTTGGTGGCATGTGAAGCCCGCATGAGGAGCATTCGTTTGTGTGGGATGCTCTACCAGGTTCATTCCTAGATAATGCACTCAAAGGGCACTAAGCATAGAGTGTGAAAACTGAGTTTCCTTGAGAGCTGCTTGGAAGCCTGATGGTGTGTGAAGTTAGTGAGCCAAATGGAGTTGTTCTCCCACAAGAACCACTCGGCTGATCCTTCTTCAATATGCCCTTCACCAACATGCAGTGTTTCCTTGATTGAATTAGCTCTCACACCAATATTTGCGTCTAGAGCCTTTGCATTGAGGGCTATCTGAAAACGGCTGTGGCGCTGAAGTTGCCTGTGAATGTGGAGTTGGTGGCATGTGAAACCCGCATGTGGAGCATTCGTTTGTGTGGGATGCTCTACCAGGTTCATTCCTAGATAATGCACTCAAAGGGCACTAAGCATAGAGTGTGAAAACTGAGTTTCCTTGAGAGCTGCTTGGAAGCCTGATGGTGTGTGAAGTTAGTGAGCCAAATGGAGTTGTTCTCCCACAAGAACCACTCGGCTGATCCTTCTTCAATATGCCCTTCACCAACATGCAGTGTTTCCTTGATTGAATTAGCTCTCACACCAATATTTGCGTCTAGAGCCTTTGCATTGAGGGCTATCTGAAAACGGCTGTGGCGCTGAAGTTGCCTGTGAATGTGGAGTTTGTGGCATGTGAAACCCGCATGAGGAGCAATCGTTTGTGTGGGATGCTGACCAAGCTTCATTTCAGTCCTAGGCACACAAAGAGCACTAAGCATAGAGTGTGAAAACTGAGTTTCCTTGAGAGCTGCTTGGAAGCCTGATGGTGTGTGAAGTTAGTGAGCCAAATGGAGTTGTTCTCCCACAAGAACCACTCGGCTGATCCTTCTTCAATATGCCCTTCACCAACATGCAGTGTTTCCTTGATTGAATTAGCTCTCACACCAATATTTGCGTCTAGAGCCTTTGCATTGAGGGCTATCTGAAAACGGCTGTGGCGCTGAAGTTGCCTGTGAATGTGGAGTTGGTGGCATGTGAAACCCGCATGTGGAGCAATCGTTTGTGTGGGATGCTGACCAAGCTTCATTTCAGTGCTAGGCACACAAAGAGCACTAAGCATAGAGTGTGAAAACTGAGTTTCCTTGAGAGCTGCTTGGAAGCCTGATGGTGTGTGAAGTTAGTGAGCCAAATGGAGTTGTTCTCCCACAAGAACCACTCGGCTGATCCTTCTTCAATATGCCCTTCACCAACATGCAGTGTTTCCTTGATTGAATTAGCTCTCACACCAATATTTGCGTCTAGAGCCTTTGCATTGAGGGCTATCTGAAAACGGCTGTGGCGCTGAAGTTGCCTGTGAATGTGGAGTTGGTGGCATGTGAAACCCGCATGTGGAGCAATCGTTTGTGTGGAATGCTCTACCAGGTTCATTTCAGTCCTAGCCATACAAAGGGCACTAAGCATAGAGTGTGAAAACTGAGTTTCCTTGAGAGCTGCTTGGAAGCCTGATGGTGTGTGAAGTTAGTGAGCCAAATGGAGTTGTTCTCCCACAAGAACCACTCGGCTGATCCTTCTTCAATATGCCCTTCACCAACATGCAGTGTTTCCTTGATTGAATTAGCTCTCACACCAATATTTGCGTCTAGAGCCTTTGCATTGAGGGCTATCTGAAAACGGCTGTGGCGCTGAAGTTGCCTGTGAATGTGGAGTTGGTGGCATGTGAAACCCGCATGTGGAGCATTCGTTTGTGTGGAATGCTCTACCAGGTTCATTCCTAGATAATGCACTCAAAGGGCACTAAGCATAGAGTGTGAAAACTGAGTTTCCTTGAGAGCTGCTTGGAAGCCTGATGGTGTGTGAAGTTAGTGAGCCAAATGGAGTTGTTCTCCCACAAGAACCACTCGGCTGATCCTTCTTCAATATGCCCTTCACCAACATGCAGTGTTTCCTTGATTGAATTAGCTCTCACACCAATATTTGCGTCTAGAGCCTTTGCATTGAGGGCTATCTGAAAACGGCTGTGGCGCTGAAGTTGTCTGTGAATGTGGAGTTGGTGGCATGTGAAGCCCGCATGTGGAGCATTCGTTTGTGTGGGATGCTCTACCAGATTCATTCCTAGATAATGCACTCCTAGGGCACTAAGCATAGAGTGTGAAAACTGAGTTTCCTTGAGAGCTGCTTGGAAGCCTGATGGTGTGTGAAGTTAGTGAGCCAAATGGAGTTGTTCTCCCACAAGAACCACTCGGCTGATCCTTCTTCAATATGCCCTTCACCAACATGCAGTGTTTCCTTGATTGAATTAGCTCTCACACCAATATTTGCGTCTAGAGCCTTTGCATTGAGGGCTATCTGAAAACGGCTGTGGCGCTGAAGTTGCCTGTGAATGTGGAGTTGGTGGCATGTGAAACCCGCCTGTGGAGCATTCGTTTGTGTGGGATGCTCTACCAGGTTCATTCCTAGATAATGCACTCAAAGGGCACTAAACATAGAGTGTGAAAACTGAGTTTCCTTGAGAGCTGCTTGGAAGCCTGATGGTGTGTGAAGTTAGTGAGCCAAATGGAGTTGTTCTCCCACAAGAACCACTCGGCTGATCCTTCTTCAATATGCCCTTCACCAACATGCAGTGTTTCCTTGATTGAATTAGCTCTCACACCAATATTTGCGTCTAGAGCCTTTGCATTGAGGGCTATCTGAAAACGGCTGTGGCGCTGAAGTTGCCTGTGAATGTGGAGTTGGTGGCATGTGAAACCCGCATATGGAGCAATCGTTTGTGTGGGATGCTGACCAAGCTTCATTTCAGTGCTAGGCACACAAAGAGCACTAAGCATAGAGTGTGAAAACTGAGTTTCCTTGAGAGCTGCTTGGAAGCCTGATGGTGTGTGAAGTTAGTGAGCCAAATGGAGTTGTTCTCCCACAAGAACCACTCGGCTGATCCTTCTTCAATATGCCCTTCACCAACATGCAGTGTTTCCTTGATTGAATTAGCTCTCACACCAATATTTGCCTTTAGAGCCTTTGCATTGAGGGCTATCTGAAAACGGCTGTGGCGCTGAAGTTGCCTGTGAATGTGGAGTTGGTGGCATGTGAAACCCGCATGTGGAGCAATCGTTTGTGTGGAATGCTCTACCAGGTTCATTTCAGTCCTAGCCATACAAAGGGCACTAAGCATAGAGTGTGAAAACTGAGTTTCCTTGAGAGCTGCTTGGAAGCCTGATGGTGTGTGAAGTTAGTGAGCCAAATGGAGTTGTTCTCCCACAAGAACCACTCGGCTGATCCTTCTTCAATATGCCCTTCACCAACATGCAGTGTTTCCTTGATTGAATTACCTCTCACACCAATATTTGCGTCTAGAGCCTTTGCATTGAGGGCTATCTGAAAACGGCTGTGGCGCTGAAGTTGCCTGTGAATGTGGAGTTGGTGGCATGTGAAACCCGCATGTGGAGCATTCGTTTGTGTGGAATGCTCTACCAGGTTCATTCCTAGATAATGCACTCAAAGGGCACTAAGCATAGAGTGTGAAAACTGAGTTTCCTTGAGAGCTGCTTGGAAGCCTGATGGTGTGTGAAGTTAGTGAGCCCAATGGAGTTGTTCTCCCACAAGAACCACTCGGCTGATCCTTCTTCAATATGCCCTTCACCAACATGCAGTGTTTCCTTGATTGAATTAGCTCTCACACCAATATTGGCGTCTAGAGCCTTTGCATTGAGGGCTATCTGAAAACGGCTGTGGCGCTGAAGTTGTCTGTGAATGTGGAGTTGGTGGCATGTGAAGCCCGCATGTGGAGCATTCGTTTGTGTGGGATGCTCTACCAGATTCATTCCTAGATAATGCACTCCTAGGGCACTAAGCATAGAGTGTGAAAACTGAGTTTCCTTGAGAGCTGCTTGGAAGCCTGATGGTGTGTGAAGTTAGTGAGCCAAATGGAGTTGTTCTCCCACAAGAACCACTCGGCTGATCCTTCTTCAATATGCCCTTCACCAACATGCAGTGTTTCCTTGATTGAATTAGCTCTCACACCAATATTTGCGTCTAGAGCCTTTGCATTGAGGGCTATCTGAAAACGGCTGTGGCGCTGAAGTTGCCTGTGAATGTGGAGTTGGTGGCATGTGAAACCCGCCTGTGGAGCATTCGTTTGTGTGGGATGCTCTACCAGGTTCATTCCTAGATAATGCACTCAAAGGGCACTAAACATAGAGTGTGAAAACTGAGTTTCCTTGAGAGCTGCTTGGAAGCCTGATGGTGTGTGAAGTTAGTGAGCCAAATGGAGTTGTTCTCCCACAAGAACCACTCGGCTGATCCTTCTTCAATATGCCCTTCACCAACATGCAGTGTTTCCTTGATTGAATTAGCTCTCACACCAATATTTGCGTCTAGAGCCTTTGCATTGAGGGCTATCTGAAAACGGCTGTGGCGCTGAAGTTGCCTGTGAATGTGGAGTTGGTGGCATGTGAAACCCGCATATGGAGCAATCGTTTGTGTGGGATGCTGACCAAGCTTCATTTCAGTGCTAGGCACACAAAGAGCACTAAGCATAGCGTGTGAAAACTGAGTTTCCTTGAGAGCTGCTTGGAAGCCTGATGGTGTGTGAAGTTAGTGAGCCAAATGGAGTTGTTCTCCCACAAGAACCACTCGGCTGATCCTTCTTCAATATGCCCTTCACCAACATGCAGTGTTTCCTTGATTGAATTAGCTCTCACACCACTATTTGCCTTTAGAGCCTTTGCATTGAGGGCTATCTGAAAACGGCTGTGGCGCTGAAGTTGCCTGTGAATGTGGAGTTGGTGGCATGTGAAACCCGCATGTGGAGCATTCGTTTGTGTGGAATGCTCTACCAGGTTCATTTCAGTCCTAGCAATACAAAGGGCACTAAGCATAGAGTGTGAAAACTGAGTTTCCTTGAGAGCTGCTTGGAAGCCTGATGGTGTGTGAAGTTAGTGAGCCAAATGGAGTTGTTCTCCCACAAGAACCACTCGGCTGATCCTTCTTCAATATGCCCTTCACCAACATGCAGTGTTTCCTTGATTGAATTAGCTCTCACACCAATATTTGCGTCTAGAGCCTTTGCATTGAGGGCTATCTGAAAACGGCTGTGGCGCTGAAGTTGTCTGTGAATGTGGAGTTGGTGGCATGTGAAACCCGCATGAGGAGCATTCGTTTGTGTGGGATGCTCTACCAGGTTCATTCCTAGATAATGCACTCAAAGGGCACTAAGCATAGAGTGTGAAAACTGAGTTTCCTTGAGAGCTGCTTGGAAGCCTGATGGTGTGTGAAGTTAGTGAGCCAAATGGAGTTGTTCTCCCACAAGAACCACTCGGCTGATCCTTCTTCAATATGCCCTTCACCAACATGCAGTGTTTCCTTGATTGAATTAGCTCTCACACCAATATTTGCGTCTAGAGCCTTTGCATTGAGGGCTATCTGAAAACGGCTGTGGCGCTGAAGTTGCCTGTGAATGTGGAGTTGGTGGCATGTGAAACCCGCATGTGGAGCATTCGTTTGTGTGGGATGCTCTACCAGGTTCATTCCTAGATAATGCACTCAAAGGGCACTAAGCATAGAGTGTGAAAACTGAGTTTCCTTGAGAGCTGCTTGGAAGCCTGATGGTGTGTGAAGTTAGTGAGCCAAATGGAGTTGTTCTCCCACAAGAACCACTCGGCTGATCCTTCTTCAATATGCCCTTCACCAACATGCAGTGTTTCCTTGATTGAATTAGCTCTCACACCAATATGTGCGTCTAGAGCCTTTGCATTGAGGGCTATCTGAAAACGGCTGCGGCGCTGAAATTGCCTGTGAATGTGGAGTTGGTGGCATGTGAAACCCGCATGTGGAGCAATCGTTTGTGTGGGATGCTGACCAAGCTTCATTTCAGTGCTAGGCACACAAAGAGCACTAAGCATAGAGTGTGAAAACTGAGTTTCCTTGAGAGCTGCTTGGAAGCCTGATGGTGTGTGAAGTTAGTGAGCCAAATGGAGTTGATCTCCCACAAGAACCACTCGGCTGATCCTTCTTCAATATGCCCTTCACCAACATGCAGTGTTTCCTTGATTGAATTAGCTCTCACACCACTATTTGCCTTTAGAGCCTTTGCATTGAGGGCTATCTGAAAACGGCTGTGGCGCTGAAGTTGCCTGTGAATGTGGAGTTGGTGGCATGTGAAACCCGCATGTGGAGCATTCGTTTGTGTGGAATGCTCTACCAGGTTCATTTCAGTCCTAGCCATACAAAGGGCACTAAGCATAGAGTGTGAAAACTGAGTTTCCTTGAGAGCTGCTTGGAAGCCTGATGGTGTGTGAAGTTAGTGAGCCAAATGGAGTTGTTCTCCCACAAGAACCACTCGGCTGATCCTTCTTCAATATGCCCTTCACCAACATGCAGTGTTTCCTTGATTGAATTAGCTCTCACACCAATATTGGCGTCTAGAGCCTTTGCATTGAGGGCTATCTGAAAACGGCTGTGGCGCTGAAGTTGTCTGTGAATGTGGAGTTGGTGGCATGTGAAGCCCGCATGAGGAGCATTCGTTTGTGTGGGATGCTCTACCAGGTTCATTCCTAGATAATGCACTCAAAGGGCACTAAGCATAGAGTGTGAAAACTGAGTTTCCTTGAGAGCTGCTTGGAAGCCTGATGGTGTGTGAAGTTAGTGAGCCAAATGGAGTTGTTCTCCCACAAGAACCACTCGGCTGATCCTTCTTCAATATGCCCTTCACCAACATGCAGTGTTTCCTTGATTGAATTAGCTCTCACACCAATATTTGCGTCTAGAGCCTTTGCATTGAGGGCTATCTGAAAACGGCTGTGGCGCTGAAGTTGCCTGTGAATGTGGAGTTGGTGGCATGTGAAACCCGCATGTGGAGCATTCGTTTGTGTGGGATGCTCTACCAGGTTCATTCCTAGATAATGCACTCAAAGGGCACTAAGCATAGAGTGTGAAAACTGAGTTTCCTTGAGAGCTGCTTGGAAGCCTGATGGTGTGTGAAGTTAGTGAGCCAAATGGAGTTGTTCTCCCACAAGAACCACTCGGCTGATCCTTCTTCAATATGCCCTTCACCAACATGCAGTGTTTCCTTGATTGAATTAGCTCTCACACCAATATTTGCGTCTAGAGCCTTTGCATTGAGGGCTATCTGAAAACGGCTGTGGCGCTGAAGTTGCCTGTGAATGTGGAGTTTGTGGCATGTGAAACCCGCATGAGGAGCAATCGTTTGTGTGGGATGCTGACCAAGCTTCATTTCAGTCCTAGGCACACAAAGAGCACTAAGCATAGAGTGTGAAAACTGAGTTTCCTTGAGAGCTGCTTGGAAGCCTGATGGTGTGTGAAGTTAGTGAGCCAAATGGAGTTGTTCTCCCACAAGAACCACTCGGCTGATCCTTCTTCAATATGCCCTTCACCAACATGCAGTGTTTCCTTGATTGAATTAGCTCTCACACCAATATTTGCGTCTAGAGCCTTTGCATTGAGGGCTATCTGAAAACGGCTGTGGCGCTGAAGTTGCCTGTGAATGTGGAGTTGGTGGCATGTGAAACCCGCATGTGGAGCAATCGTTTGTGTGGGATGCTGACCAAGCTTCATTTCAGTGCTAGGCACACAAAGAGCACTAAGCATAGAGTGTGAAAACTGAGTTTCCTTGAGAGCTGCTTGGAAGCCTGATGGTGTGTGAAGTTAGTGAGCCAAATGGAGTTGTTCTCCCACAAGAACCACTCGGCTGATCCTTCTTCAATATGCCCTTCACCAACATGCAGTGTTTCCTTGATTGAATTAGCTCTCACACCAATATTTGCGTCTAGAGCCTTTGCATTGAGGGCTATCTGAAAACGGCTGTGGCGCTGAAGTTGCCTGTGAATGTGGAGTTGGTGGCATGTGAAACCCGCATGTGGAGCAATCGTTTGTGTGGGATGCTCTACCAGGTTCATTTCAGTCCTAGCCATACAAAGGGCACTAAGCATAGAGTGTGAAAACTGAGTTTCCTTGAGAGCTGCTTGGAAGCCTGATGGTGTGTGAAGTTAGTGAGCCAAATGGAGTTGTTCTCCCACAAGAACCACTCGGCTGATCCTTCTTCAATATGCCCTTCACCAACATGCAGTGTTTCCTTGATTGAATTAGCTCTCACACCAATATTTGCGTCTAGAGCCTTTGCATTGAGGGCTATCTGAAAACGGCTGTGGCGCTGAAGTTGCCTGTGAATGTGGAGTTGGTGGCATGTGAAACCCGCATGTGGAGCAATCGTTTGTGTGGAATGCTCTACCAGGTTCATTTCAGTCCTAGCCATACAAAGGGCACTAAGCATAGAGTGTGAAAACTGAGTTTCCTTGAGAGCTGCTTGGAAGCCTGATGGTGTGTGAAGTTAGTGAGCCAAATGGAGTTGTTCTCCCACAAGAACCACTCGGCTGATCCTTCTTCAATATGCCCTTCACCAACATGCAGTGTTTCCTTGATTGAATTAGCTCTCACACCAATATTTGCGTCTAGAGCCTTTGCATTGAGGGCTATCTGAAAACGGCTGTGGCGCTGAAGTTGCCTGTGAATGTGGAGTTGGTGGCATGTGAAACCCGCATGTGGAGCATTCGTTTGTGTGGAATGCTCTACCAGGTTCATTCCTAGATAATGCACTCAAAGGGCACTAAGCATAGAGTGTGAAAACTGAGTTTCCTTGAGAGCTGCTTGGAAGCCTGATGGTGTGTGAAGTTAGTGAGCCAAATGGAGTTGTTCTCCCACAAGAACCACTCGGCTGATCCTTCTTCAATATGCCCTTCACCAACATGCAGTGTTTCCTTGATTGAATTAGCTCTCACACCAATATTTGCGTCTAGAGCCTTTGCATTGAGGGCTATCTGAAAACGGCTGTGGCGCTGAAGTTGTCTGTGAATGTGGAGTTGGTGGCATGTGAAGCCCGCATGTGGAGCATTCGTTTGTGTGGGATGCTCT
>NW_026701110.1:0-28189 GCF_030435755.1 Ochotona princeps | reverse complement strand
TGGTGGCATGTGAAACCCGCATGTGGAGCATTCGTTTGTGTGGGATGCTCTCCAGGTTCATTCCTAGATAATGCACTCAAAGGGCACTAAGCATAGAGTGTGAAAACTGAGTTTCCTTGAGAGCTGCTTGGAAGCCTGATGGTGTGTGAAGTTAGTGAGCCAAATGGAGTTGTTCTCCCACAAGAACCACTCGGCTGATCCTTCTTCAATATGCCCTTCATCAACATGCAGTGTTTCCTTGATTGAATTAGCTCTCACACCAATATTTGCGTCTAGAGCCTTTGCATTGAGGGCTATCTGAAAACGGCTGTGGCGCTGAAGTTGCCTGTGAATGTGGAGTTGGTGGCATGTGAAACCCGCATGTGGAGCATTCGTTTATGTGGGATGCTGTCCAAGCTTCATTTCAGTCCTAGGCACTCAAAGGGCACTCAGCATAGAGTGTGAAAACTGAGTTTCCTTGAGAGCTGCTTGGAAGCCTGATGGTGTGTGAAGTTAGTGAGCCAAATGGAGTTGTTCTCCCACAAGAACCACTCGGCTGATTCTTCTTCAGTATGCCCTTCATCAACTTGCAGTGTTTCCTTGATTGAATTAGCTCTCACACCAATATTTGCGTCTAGAGCCTTTGCATTGAGGGCTATCTGAAAACGGCTGTGGCGCTGAAGTTGCCTGTGAATGTGGTGTTGGTGGCATGTGAAACCCGCATGTGGAGCATTCGTTTGTGTGGGATGCTCTACCAGGTTCATTCCTAGATAATGCACTCAAAGGGCACTCAGCATAGAGTGTGAAAACTGAGTTTCCTTGAGAGCTGCTTGGAAGCCTGATGGTGTGTGAAGTTAGTGAGCCAAATGGAGTTGTTCTCCCACAAGAACCACTCGGCTGATCCTTCTTCAATATGCCCTTCACCAACATGCAGTGTTTCCTTGATTGAATTAGCTCTCACACCAATATTTGCGTCTAGAGCCTTTGCATTGAGGGCTATCTGAAAACGGCTGTGGCGCTGAAGTTGCCTGTGAATGTGGTGTTGGTGGCATGTGAAACCCGCATGTGGAGCATTCGTTTGTGTGGGATGCTCTACCAGGTTCATTCCTAGATAATGCACTCAAAGGGCACTAAGCATAGAGTGTGAAAATGAAGTTTCCTTGAGAGCTGCTTGGAAGCCTGATGGTGTGTGAAGTTAGTGAGCCAAATGGAGTTGTTCTCCCACAAGAACCACTCGGCTGATCCTTCTTCAATATGCCCTTCACCAACATGCAGTGTTTCCTTGATTGAATTAGCTCTCACACCAATATTTGCGTCTAGAGCCTTTGCATTGAGGGCTATCTGAAAACGGCTTGTGGCGCTGAAGTTGCCTGTGAATGTGCAGTTGGTGACATGTGAAACCCGAATGTGGAGCATTCGTTTGTGTGGGATGTTGACCAAGCTTCATTTCAGTCCTAGGCTCACAAAGAGCACTAAGCATAGAGTGTGAAAACTGAGTTTCCATGAGAGCTGCTTGGAAGCCTGATGGTGTGTGAAGTTAGTGAGCCAAATGGAGTTGTTCTCCCACAAGATCCACTCGGCTGATCCTTCTTCAATATGCCTTCACCAACATGCAGTGTTTCCTTGATTGAATTAGCTCTCACACCAATATTTGCGTCTAGAGCCTTTGCATTGAGGGCTATCTGAAAACGGCTGTGGCGCTGAAGTTGCCTGTGAATGTGGAGTTGGTGGCATGTGAAACCCGCATGTGGAGCATTCGTTTGTGTGGGATGCTCTACCAGGTTCATTTCAGTCCTAGCCATACAAAGGGCACTAAGCATAGAGTGTGAAAACTGAGTTTCCCTGAGAGCTGCTTGGAAGCCTGATGGTGTGTGAAGTTAGTGAGCCAAAAGGAGTTGTTCTCCCACAAGAACCACTCTGCTGATCATTCTCAATATGCCCTTCACCAACATGCAGTGTTTCCTTGATTGAATTAGCTCTCACACCAATATTTGCGTCTAGAGCCTTTGCATTGAGGGCTATCTGAAAACGGCTGTGGCGCTGAAGTTGCCTGTGAATGTGGAGTTGGTGGCATGTGAAACCCGCATGTGGAGCATTCGTTTATGTGGGATGCTCTCCAAGCTTTATTTCAGTCCTAGCCATACAAAGGGCACTAAGCATAGAGTGTGAAAACTGAGTTTCCTTGAGAGCTGCTTGGAAGCCTGATGGTGTGTGAAGTTAGTGAGCCAAATGGAGTTGTTCTCCCACAAGAACCTCTCGGCTGATCCTTCTTCAATATGCCCTTCACCAACATGCAGTGTTTCCTTGATTGAATTAGCTCTCACACCAATATTTGCGTCTAGAGCCTTTGCATTGAGGGCTATCTGAAAACGGCTGTGGCGCTGAAGTTGCCTGTGAATGTGGAGTTGGTGGCATGTGAAACCCGCATGTGGAGCATTCGTTTGTGTGGGATGCTGACCAAGTTTCATTTCAGTCCTAGCCATACAAAGGGCACTAAGCATAGAGTGTGAAAACTGAGTTTCCTTGAGAGCTGCTTGGAAGCCTGATGGTGTGTGAAGTTAGTGAGCCAAATGGAGTTGTTCTCCCACAAGAACCACTCGGCTGATCCTTCTTCAATATGCCCTTCACCAACATGCAGTGTTTCCTTGATTGAATTAGCTCTCACACCAATATTTGCGTCTAGAGCCTTTGCATTGAGGGCTATCTGAAAACGGCTGTGGCGCTGAAGTTGCCTGTGAATGTGGAGTTGGTGGCATGTGAAACCCGCATGTGGAGCATTCGTTTGTGTGGGATGCTGACCAAGCTTCATTTCAGTCCTAGGCACACAAAGAGCACTAAGCATAGAGTGTGAAAACTGAGTTTCCTTGAGAGCTGTTTGGAAGCCTGATGGTGTGTGAAGTTAGTGAGCCAAATTGAGTTGTTCTCCCACAAGATCCACTCGGCTGATTCTTCTTCAATATGCCCTTCACCAACATGCAGTGTTTCCTTGATTGAATTAGCTCTCACACCAATATTTGCGTCTAGAGCCTTTGCATTGAGGGCTATCTGAAAACGGCTGTGGCGCTGAAGTTGCCTGTGAATGTGCAGTTGGTGGCATGTGAAACCCGCATGTGGAGCATTCGTTTGTGTGGGATGCTCTACCAGGTTCATTCCTAGATAATGCACTCAAAGAGCAGTAAGCATAGAGTGTGAAAACTGAGTTTCCTTGAGGGCTGCTTGGAAGCCTGATGGTGTGTGAAGTTAGTGAGCCAAAAGGAGTTGTTCTCCCACAAGAACCACTCGGCTGATCCTTCTTCAATATGCCCTTCACCAACATGCAGTGTTTCCTTGATTGAATTAGCTCTCACACCAATATTTGCGTCTAGAGCCTTTGCATTGAGGGCTATCTGTAAACGGCTGTGGCGCTGAAGTTGCCTGTGAATGTGGAGTTGGTGGCATGTGAAACCCGCATGTGGAGCATTCGTTTGTGTGGGATGCTCTACCAGGTTGATTTCAGTCCTACCCATACAAAGGGCACTAAGCATAGAGTGTGAAAACTGAGTTTCCTTGAGAGCTGCTTGGAAGCCTGATGGTGTGTGAAGTTAGTGAGCCAAAAGGAGTTGTTCTCACACAAGAACCACTCTGCTGATCCTTCTTCAATATGCCCTTCACCAACATGCAGTGTTTCCTTGATTGAATTAGCTCTCACACCAATATTTGCGTCTAGAGCCTTTGCATTGAGGGCTATCTGAAAACGGCTGTGGCGCTGAAGTTGCCTGTGAATGTGGAGTTGGTGGCATGTGAAACCCGCATGTGGAGCATTCGTTTGTGTGTGGATGCTGACCAAGCTTCATTTCAGTCCTAGGCACACAAAGAGCACTAAGCATAGAGTGTGAAAACTGAGTTTCCTTGAGAGCTGCTTGGAAGCCTGATGGTGTGTGAAGTTAGTGTGCCAAATGGAGTTGTTCTCCCACAAGAACCACTCGGCTGATCCTTCTTCAATATGCCCTTCACCAACATGCAGTGTTTCCTTGATTGAATTAGCTCTCACACCAATATTTGCGTCTAGAGCCTTTGCATTGAGGGCTATCTGAAAACGGCTGTGGCGCTGAAGTTGCCTGTGAATGTGGAGTGGGTGGCATGTGAAACCCGCATGTGGAGCATTCGTTTGTGTGGGATGCTCTACCAGGTTCATTTCAGTCCTAGCCATACAAAGGGCACTCAGCATAGAGTGTGAAGACTGAGTTTCCTTGAGAGCTGCTTGGAAGCCTGATGGTGTGTGAAGTTAGTGAGCCAAATGGAGTTGTTCTCCGACAAGAACCACTCGGCTGATCCTTCTTCAATATGCCCTTCAGCAACATGCAGTGTTTCCTTGATTGAATTAGCTCTCACACCAATATTTGCGTCTAGAGCCTTTGCATTGAGGGCTATCTGAAAACGGCTGTGGCGCTGAAGTTGCCTGTGAATGTGGAGTTGGTGGCATGTGAAACCCGCATGTGGAGCATTCGTTTGTGTGGGATGCTGACCAAGCTTCATTTCAGTCCTAGGCACACAAAGGGCACTAAGCATAGAGTGTGAAAACTGAGTTTCTTGAGAGCTGCTTGGAAGCCTGATGGTGTGTGAAGTTAGTGAGCCAAATGGAGTTGTTCTCCCACAAGAACCACTCGGCTGATCCTTCTTCAATATGCCCTTCACCAACATGCAGTGTTTCCTTGATTGAATTAGCTCTCACACCAATATTTGCGTCTAGAGCCTTTGCATTGAGGGCTATCTGAAACGGCTGTGGCGCTGAAGTTGCCTGTGAATGTGGAGTTGGTGGCATGTGAAACCCGCATGTGGAGCATTCGTTTGTGTGGGATGCTCTACCAGGTTCATTCCTAGATAATGCACTCAAAGGGCACTCAGCATAGAGTGTGAAAACTGAGTTTCCTTGAGAGCTGCTTGGAAGCCTGATGGTGTGTGAAGTTAGTGAGCCAAATGGAGTTGTTCTCCCACAAGAACCACTCGGCTGATCCTTCTTCAATATGCCCTTCACCAACATGCAGTGTTTCCTTGATTGAATTAGCTCTCACACCAATATTTGCGTCTAGAGCCTTTGCATTGAGGGCTATCTGAAAACGGCTGTGGCGCTGAAGTTGCCTGTGAATGTGGAGTTGGTGGCATGTGAAACCCGCATGTGGAGCATTCGTTTGTGTGGGATGCTCTACCAGGTTCATTCCTAGATAATGCACTCAAAGGGCACTAAGCATAGAGTGTGAAAACGGAGTTTCCTTGAGAGCTGCTTGGAAGCCTGATGGTGTGTGAAGTTAGTGAGCCAAATGGAGTTGTTCTCCCACAAGAACCACTCGGCTGATCCTTCTTCAATATGCCCTTCACCAACATGCAGTGTTTCCTTGATTGAATTAGCTCTCACACCAATATTTGCGTCTAGAGCCTTTGCATTGAGGGCTATCTGAAAACGGCTGTGGCGCTGAAGTTTTTGTGAATGTGCAGTTGGTGACATGTGAAACCCGCATGTGGAGCATTCGTTTGTGTGGGATGTTGACCAAGCTTCATTTCAGTCCTAGGCTCACAATGAGCACTAAGCATAGAGTGTGAAACTGAGTTTCCTTGAGAGCTGCTAGGAAGCCTGATGGTGTGTGAAGTTAGTGAGCCAAATGGAGTTGTTCTCCCACAAGATCCACTCGGCTGATCCTTCTTCAATATGCCCTTCACCAACATGCAGTGTTTCCTTGATTGAATTAGCTCTCACACCAATATTTGCGTCTAGAGCCTTTGCATTGAGGGCTATCTGAAAACGGCTGTGGCGCTGAAGTTGCCTGAGAATGTGGAGTTGGTGGCATGTGAAACCCGCATGTGGAGCATTCGTTTGTGTGGGATGCTCTACCAGGTTGATTTCAGTCCTAGCCATACAAAGGGCACTAAGCATAGAGTGTGAAAACTGAGTTTCCTTGAGAGCTGCTTGGAAGCCTGATGGTGTGTGAAGTTAGTGAGCCAAAAGGAGTTGTTCTCCCACAAGAACCACTCTGCTGATCCTTCTTCAATATGCCCTTCACCAACATGCAGTGTTTCCTTGATTGAATTAGCTCTCACACCAATATTTGCGTCTAGAGCCTTTGCATTGAGGGCTATCTGAAAACGGCTGTGGCGCTGAAGTTGCCTGTGAATGTGGAGTTGGTGGCATGTGAAACCCGCATGTGGAGCATTCGTTTATGTGGGATGCTCTCCAAGCTTTATTTCAGTCCTAACCATACAAAGGGCACTAAGCATAGAGTGTGAAAACTGAGTTTCTTGAGAGCTGCTTGGAAGCCTGATGGTGTGTGAAGTTAGTGAGCCAAAAGGAGTTGTTCTCCCACAAGAACCACTCTGCTGATCCTTCTTCAATATGCCCTTCACCAACATGCAGTGTTTCCTTGATTGAATTAGCTCTCACACCAATATTTGCGTCTAGAGCCTTTGCATTGAGGGCTATCTGAAAACGGTTGTGGCACTGAAGTTGCCTGTGAATGTGGAGTTGGTGGCATGTGAAACCCGCATGTGGAGCATTCGTTTGTGTGGGATGCTCTACCAGGTTCATTCCTAGATAATGCACTCAAAGGGCACTAAGCATAGAGTGTGAAACTGAGTTTCCTTGAGAGCTGCTTGGAAGCCTGATGGTGTGTGAAGTTAGTGAGCCAAATGGAGTTGTTCTCCCACAAGAACCTCTCGGCTGATCCTTCTTCAATATGCCCTTCACCAACATGCAGTGTTTCCTTGATTGAATTAGCTCTCACACCAATATTTGCGTCTAGAGCCTTTGCATTGAGGGCTATCTGAAAACGGCTGTGGCGCTGAAGTTGCCTGTGAATGTGGAGTTGGTGGCATGTGAAACCCGCATGTGGAGCATTCGTTTATGTGGGATGCTCTACCAGGTTCATTCCTAGATAATGCACTCAAAGGGCACTCAGCATAGAGTGTGAAAACTGAGTTTCCTTGAGAGCTGCTTGGAAGCCTGATGGTGTGTGAAGTTAGTGAGCCAAATGGAGTTGTTCTCCACAAGAACCACTCGGCTGATCCTTCTTCAATATGCCCTTCACCAACATGCAGTGTTTCCTTGATTGAATTAGCTCTCACACCAATATTTGCGTCTAGAGCCTTTGCATTGAGGGCTATCTGAAAACGGCTGTGGCGCTGAAGTTGCCTGTGAATGTGGTGTTGGTGGCATGTGAAACCCGCATGTGGAGCATTCGTTTGTGTGGGATGCTCTACCAGGTTCATTCCTAGATAATGCACTCAAAGGGCACTAAGCATAGAGTGTGAAAACGGAGTTTCCTTGAGAGCTGCTTGGAAGCCTGATGGTGTGTGAAGTTAGTGAGCCAAATGGAGTTGTTCTCCCACAAGAACCACTCGGCTGATCCTTCTTCAATATGCCCTTCACCAACATGCAGTGTTTCCTTGATTGAATTAGCTCTCACACCAATATTTGCGTCTAGAGCCTTTGCATTGAGGGCTATCTGAAAACGGCTGTGGCGCTGAAGTTGCCTGAGAATGTGGAGTTGGTGGCATGTGAAACCCGCATGTGGAGCATTCGTTTGTGTGGGATGCTCTACCAGGTTGATTTCAGTCCTAGCCATACAAAGGGCACTAAGCATAGAGTGTGAAAACTGAGTTTCCTTGAGAGCTGCTTGGAAGCCTGATGGTGTGTGAAGTTAGTGAGCCAAAAGGAGTTGTTCTCCCACAAGAACCACTCTGCTGATCCTTCTTCAATATGCCCTTCACCAACATGCAGTGTTTCCTTGATTGAATTAGCTCTCACACCAATATTTGCGTCTAGAGCCTTTGCATTGAGGGCTATCTGAAAACGGCTGTGGCGCTGAAGTTGCCTGTGAATGTGGAGTTGGTGGCATGTGAAACCCGCATGTGGAGCATTCGTTTATGTGGGATGCTCTCCAAGCATTATTTCAGTCCTACCCATACAAAGGGCACTAAGCATAGAGTGTGAAAACTGAGTTTCCTTGAGAGCTGCTTGGAAGCCTGATGGTGTGTGAAGTTAGTGAGCCAAAAGGAGTTGTTCTCCCACAAGAACCACTCTGCTGATCCTTCTTCAATATGCCCTTCACCAACATGCAGTGTTTCCTTGATTGAATTAGCTCTCACACCAATATTTGCGTCTAGAGCCTTTGCATTGAGGGCTATCTGAAAACGGTTGTGGCGCTGAAGTTGCCTGTGAATGTGGAGTTGCTGGCATGTGAAACCCGCATGTGGAGCATTCGTTTGTGTGGGATGCTCTACCAGGTTCATTCCTAGATAATGCACTCAAAGGGCACTAAGCATAGAGTGTGAAAACTGAGTTTCCTTGAGAGCTGCTTGGAAGCCTGATGGTGTGTGAAGTTAGTGAGCCAAATGGAGTTGTTCTCCCACAAGAACCTCTCGGCTGATCCTTCTTCAATATGCCCTTCACCAACATGCAGTGTTTCCTTGATTGAATTAGCTCTCACACCAATATTTGCGTCTAGAGCCTTTGCCTTGAGGGCTATCTGAAAACGGCTGTGGCGCTGAATTTGCCTGTGAATGTGGAGTTGGTGGCATGTGAAACCCGCATGTGGAGCATTCGTTTGTGTGGGATGCTCTACCAGGTTGATATCAGTCCTAGCCATACAAAGGGCACTAAGCATAGAGTGTGAAAACTGAGTTTCCTTGAGAGCTGCTTGGAAGCCTGATGGTGTGTGAAGTTAGTGAGCCAAAAGGAGTTGTTCTCCCACAAGAACCACTCTGCTGATCCTTCTTCAATATGCCCTTCACCAACATGCAGTGTTTCCTTGATTGAATTAGCTCTCACACCAATATTTGCGTCTAGAGCCTTTGCCTTGAGGGCTATCTGAAAACGGCTGTGGCGCTGAATTTGCCTGTGAATGTGGAGTTGGTGGCATGTGAAACCCGCATGTGGAGCATTCGTTTGTGTGGGATGCTGACCAAGCTTCATTTCAGGCCTAGGCACACAAAGAGCACTAAGCATAGAGTGTGAAAACTGAGTTTCCTTGAGAGCTGCTTGGAAGCCTGATGGTGTGTGAAGTTAGTGAGCCAAATGGAGTTGTTCTCCCACAAGATCCACTCGGCTGATTCTTCTTCAATATGCCCTTCACCAACATGCAGTGTTTCCTTGATTGAATTAGCTCTCACACCAATATTTGCGTCTAGAGCCTTTGCATTGAGGGCTATCTGAAAACGGCTGTGGCGCTGAAGTTGCCTGTGAATGTGGAGTTGGTGGCATGTGAAACCCGCATGTGGAGCATTCGTTTTTGTGGGATGCTCTACCAGGTTCATTCCTAGATAATGCACTCAAAGGGCACTAAGCATAGAGTGTGAAAACTGAGTTTCCTTGAGAGCTGCTTGGAAGCCTGATGGTGTGTGAAGTTAGTGAGCCAAATGGAGTTGTTCTCCCACAAGAACCACTCGGCTGATCCTTCTTCAATATGCCCTTCACCAACATGCAGTGTTTCCTTGATTGAATTAGCTCTCACACCAATATTTGCGTCTAGAGCCTTTGCATTGAGGGCTATCTGAAAACGGCTGTGGCGCTGAAGTTGCCTGTGAATGTGGTGTTGGTGGCATGTGAAATCCGCATGTGGAGCATTCGTTTGTGTGGGATGCTCTACCAGGTTCATTCCTAGATAATGCACTCAAAGGGCACTAAGCATAGAGTGTGAAAACGGAGTTTCCTTGAGAGCTGCTTGGAAGCCTGATGGTGTGTGAAGTTAGTGAGCCAAATGGAGTTGTTCTCCCACAAGAACCACTCGGCTGATCCTTCTTCAATATGCCCTTCACCAACATGCAGTGTTTCCTTGATTGAATTAGCTCTCACACCAATATTTGCGTCTAGAGCCTTTGCATTGAGGGCTATCTGAAAACGGCTGTGGCGCTGAAGTTGCCTGAGAATGTGGAGTTGGTGGCATGTGAAACCCGCATGTGGAGCATTCGTTTGTGTGGGATGCTCTACCAGGTTGATTTCAGTCCTAGCCATACAAAGGGCACTAAGCATAGAGTGTGAAAACTGAGTTTCCTTGAGAGCTGCTTGGAAGCCTGATGGTGTGTGAAGTTAGTGAGCCAAAAGGAGTTGTTCTCCCACAAGAACCACTCTGCTGATCCTTCTTCAATATGCCCTTCACCAACATGCAGTGTTTCCTTGATTGAATTAGCTCTCACACCAATATTTGCGTCTAGAGCCTTTGCATTGAGGGCTATCTGAAAACGGCTGTGGCGCTGAAGTTGCCTGTGAATGTGGAGTTGGTGGCATGTGAAACCCGCATGTGGAGCATTCGTTTATGTGGGATGCTCTCCAAGCATTATTTCAGTCCTACCCATACAAAGGGCACTAAGCATAGAGTGTGAAAACTGAGTTTCCTTGAGAGCTGCTTGGAAGCCTGATGGTGTGTGAAGTTAGTGAGCCAAAAGGAGTTGTTCTCCCACAAGAACCACTCTGCTGATCCTTCTTCAATATGCCCTTCACCAACATGCAGTGTTTCCTTGATTGAATTAGCTCTCACACCAATATTTGCGTCTAGAGCCTTTGCATTGAGGGCTATCTGAAAACGGTTGTGGCGCTGAAGTTGCCTGTGAATGTGGAGTTGCTGGCATGTGAAACCCGCATGTGGAGCATTCGTTTGTGTGGGATGCTCTACCAGGTTCATTCCTAGATAATGCACTCAAAGGGCACTAAGCATAGAGTGTGAAAACTGAGTTTCCTTGAGAGCTGCTTGGAAGCCTGATGGTGTGTGAAGTTAGTGAGCCAAATGGAGTTGTTCTCCCACAAGAACCTCTCGGCTGATCCTTCTTCAATATGCCCTTCACCAACATGCAGTGTTTCCTTGATTGAATTAGCTCTCACACCAATATTTGCGTCTAGAGCCTTTGCATTGAGGGCTATCTGAAAACGGCTGTGGCGCTGAATTTGCCTGTGAATGTGGAGTTGGTGGCATGTGAAACCCGCATGTGGAGCATTCGTTTGTGTGGGATGCTCTACCAGGTTCATTTCATTCCTAGCCATACAAAGGGCACTAAGCATAGAGTGTGAAAACTGAGTTTCCTTGAGAGCTGCTTGGAAGCCTGATGGTGTGTGAAGTTAGTGAGCCAAATGGAGTTGTTCTCCCACAAGAACCACTCGGCTGATCCTTCTTCAATATGCCCTTCACCAACATGCAGTGTTTCCTTGATTGAATTAGCTCTCACACCAATATTTGTGTCTAGAGCCTTTGCCTTGAGGGCTATCTGAAAACGGCTGTGGCGCTGAATTTGCCTGTGAATGTGGAGTTGGTGGCATGTGAAACCCGCATGTGGAGCATTCGTTTGTGTGGGATGCTCTCCAAGATTAATTTCAGTCCTAGCCATACAAAGGGCACTAAGCATAGAGTGTGAAAACGGAGTTTCCTTGAGAGCTGCTTGGAAGCCTGATGGTGTGTGAAGTTAGTGAGCCAAATGGAGTTGTTCTCCCACAAGAACCACTCGGCTGATCCTTCTTCAATATGCCCTTCACCAACATGCAGTGTTTCCTTGATTGAATTAGCTCTCACACCAATATTTGCGTCTAGAGCCTTTGCATTGAGGGCTATCTGAAAACGGCTGTGGCGCTGAAGTTGCCTGTGAATGTGGAGTTGGTGGCATGTGAAACCCGCATGTGGAGCATTCGTTTGTGTGGGATGCTGACCAAGCTTCATTTCAGTCCTAGGCACACAAAGAGCACTAAGCATAGAGTGTGAAAACTGAGTTTCCTTGAGAGCTGCTTGGAAGCCTGATGGTGTGTGAAGTTAGTGAGCCAAATGGAGTTGTTCTCCCACAAGATCCACTCGGCTGATTCTTCTTCAATATGCCCTTCACCAACATGCAGTGTTTCCTTGATTGAATTAGCTCTCACACCAATATTTGCGTCTAGAGCCTTTGCATTGAGGGCTATCTGAAAACGGCTGTGGCGCTGAAGTTGCCTGTGAATGTGCAGTTGGTGGCATGTGAAACCCGCATGTGGAGCATTCGTTTGTGTGGGATGCTCTACCAGGTTCATTCCTAGATAATGCACTCAAAGGGCACTAAGCATAGAGTGTGAAAACTGAGTTTCCTTGAGAGCTGCTTGGAAGCCTGATGGTGTGTGAAGTTAGTGAGCCAAATGGAGTTGTTCTCCCACAAGAACCTCTCGGCTGATCCTTCTTCAATATGCCCTTCACCAACATGCAGTGTTTCCTTGATTGAATTAGCTCTCACACCAATATTTGCGTCTAGAGCCTTTGTATTGAGGGCTATCTGTAAACGGCTGTGGCGCTGAAGTTGCCTGTGAATGTGGAGTTGGTGGCATGTGAAACCCGCATGTGGAGCATTCGTTTGTGTGGGATGCTCTACCAGGTTGATATCAGTCCTAGCCATACAAAGGGCACTAAGCATAGAGTGTGAAAACTGAGTTTCCTTGAGAGCTGCTTGGAAGCCTGATGGTGTGTGAAGTTAGTGAGCCAAAAGGAGTTGTTCTCCCACAAGAACCACTCTGCTGATCCTTCTTCAATATGCCCTTCACCAACATGCAGTGTTTCCTTGATTGAATTAGCTCTCACACCAATATTTGCGTCTAGAGCCTTTGCCTTGAGGGCTATCTGAAAACGGCTGTGGCGCTGAATTTGCCTGTGAATGTGGAGTTGGTGGCATGTGAAACCCGCATGTGGAGCATTCGTTTGTGTGGGATGCTGACCAAGCTTCATTTCAGGCCTAGGCACACAAAGAGCACTAAGCATAGAGTGTGAAAACTGAGTTTCCTTGAGAGCTGCTTGGAAGCCTGATGGTGTGTGAAGTTAGTGAGCCAAATGGAGTTGTTCTCCCACAAGATCCACTCGGCTGATTCTTCTTCAATATGCCCTTCACCAACATGCAGTGTTTCCTTGATTGAATTAGCTCTCACACCAATATTTGCGTCTAGAGCCTTTGCATTGAGGGCTATCTGAAAACGGCTGTGGCGCTGAAGTTGCCTGTGAATGTGGAGTTGGTGGCATGTGAAACCCGCATGTGGAGCATTCGTTTTTGTGGGATGCTCTACCAGGTTCATTCCTAGATAATGCACTCAAAGGGCACTAAGCATAGAGTGTGAAAACTGAGTTTCCTTGAGAGCTGCTTGGAAGCCTGATGGTGTGTGAAGTTAGTGAGCCAAATGGAGTTGTTCTCCCACAAGAACCACTCGGCTGATCCTTCTTCAATATGCCCTTCACCAACATGCAGTGTTTCCTTGATTGAATTAGCTCTCACACCAATATTTGCGTCTAGAGCCTTTGCATTGAGGGCTATCTGAAAACGGCTGTGGCGCTGAAGTTGCCTGTGAATGTGCAGTTGGTGGCATGTGAAACCCGCATGTGGAGCATTCGTTTGTGTGGGATGCTCTACCAGGTTCATTTCATTCCTAGCCATACAAAGGGCACTAAGCATAGAGTGTGAAAACTGAGTTTCCTTGAGAGCTGCTTGGAAGCCTGATGGTGTGTGAAGTTAGTGAGCCAAATGGAGTTGTTCTCCCACAAGAACCACTCGGCTGATCCTTCTTCAATATGCCCTTCACCAACATGCAGTGTTTCCTTGATTGAATTAGCTCTCACACCAATATTTGCGTCTAGAGCCTTTGCCTTGAGGGCTATCTGAAAACGGCTGTGGCGCTGAATTTGCCTGTGAATGTGGAGTTGGTGGCATGTGAAACCCGCATGTGGAGCATTCGTTTGTGTGGGATGCTCTACCAGGTTCATTGCTAGATAATGCACTCAAAGAGCAGTAAGCATAGAGTGTGAAAACTGAGTTTCCTTGAGAGCTGCTTGGAAGCCTGATGGTGTGTGAAGTTAGTGAGCCAAATGGAGTTGTTCTCCCACAAGAACCACTCGGCTGATCCTTCTTCAATATGCCCTTCACCAACATGCAGTGTTTCCTTGATTGAATTAGCTCTCACACCAATATTTGCGTCTAGAGCCTTTGCATTGAGGGCTATCTGAAAACGGCTGTGGCGCTGAAGTTGCCTGTGAATGTGGAGTTGGTGGCATGTGAAACCCGCATGTGGAGCATTCGTTTGTGTGGGATGCTCTACCAGGTTCATTCCTAGATAATGCACTCAAAGGGCACTAAGCATAGAGTGTGAAAACTGAGTTTCCTTGAGAGCTGCTTGGAAGCCTGATGATGTGTGAAGTTAGTGAGCCAAATGGAGTTGTTCTCCCACAAGAACCTCTCGGCTGATCCTTCTTCAATATGCCCTTCACCAACATGCAGTGTTTCCTTGATTGAATTAGCTCTCACACCAATATTTGCGTCTAGAGCCTTTGCATTGAGGGCTATCTGTAAACGGCTGTGGCGCTGAAGTTGCCTGTGAATGTGGAGTTGGTGGCATGTGAAACCCGCATGTGGAGCATTCGTTTGTGTGGGATGCTCTACCAGGTTGATTTCAGTCCTAGCCATACAAAGGGCACTAAGCATAGAGTGTGAAAACTGAGTTTCCTTGAGAGCTGCTTGGAAGCCTGATGGTGTGTGAAGTTAGTGAGCCAAATGGAGTTGTTCTCCCACAAGAACCACTCGGCTGATCCTTCTTCAATATGCCCTTCACCAACATGCAGTGTTTCCTTGATTGAATTAGCTCTCACACCAATATTTGCGTCTAGAGCCTTTGCATTGAGGGCTATCTGAAAACGGCTGTGGCGCTGAAGTTGCCTGTGAATGTGCAGTTGGTGGCATGTGAAACCCGCATGTGGAGCATTCGTTTGTGTGGGATGCTGACCAAGCTTCATTTCAGTCCTAGGCACACAAAGAGCACTAAGGATAGAGTGTGAAAACTGAGCTTCCTTGAGAGCTGCTTGGAAGCCTGATGGTGTGTGAAGTTAGTGAGCCAAATGGAGTTGTTCTCCCACAAGAACCTCTCGGCTGATCCTTCTTCAATATGCCCTTCACCAACATGCAGTGTTTCCTTGATTGAATTAGCTCTCACACCAATATTTGCGTCTAGAGCCTTTGCATTGAGGGCTATGTGAAAACGGCTGTGGCGCTGAAGTTGCCTGTGAATGTGGAGTTGGTGGCATGTGAAACCCGCATGTGAAGCATTCGTTTGTGTTGGATGCTCTACCAGGTTGATTTCAATCCTAGCCATACAAAGGGCACTAAGCATAGAGTGTGAAAACTGAGTTTCCTTGAGAGCTGCTTGGAAGCCTGATGGTGTGTGAAGTTAGTGAGCCAAATGGAGTTGTTCTCCCACAAGAACCACTCTGCTGATCCTTCTTCAATATGCCCTTCACCAACATGCAGTGTTTCCTTGATTGAATTAGCTCTCACACCAATATTTGCGTCTAGAGCCTTTGCATTGAGGGCTATCTGAAAACGGCTGTGGCGCTGAAGTTGCCTGTGAATGTGGAGTTGGTGGCATGTGAAACCCGCATGTGGAGCATTCGTTTGTGTGGGATGCTCTACCAGGTTCATTCCTAGATAATGCACTCAAAGGGCACTAAGCATAGAGTGTGAAAACTGAGTTTCCTTGAGAGCTGTTTGGAAGCCTGATGATGTGTGAAGTTAGTGAGCCAAATGGAGTTGTTCTCCCACAAGAACCTCTCGGCTGATCCTTCTTCAATATGCCCTTCACCAACATGCAGTGTTTCCTTGATTGAATTAGCTCTCACACCAATATTTGCGTCTAGAGCCTTTGCATTGAGGGCTATCTGTAAACGGCTGTGGCGCTGAAGTTGCCTGTGAATGTGGAGTTGGTGGCATGTGAAACCCGCATGTGGAGCATTCGTTTGTGTGGGATGCTCTACCAGGTTGATTTCAGTCCTAGCCATACAAAGGGCACTAAGCATAGAGTGTGAAAACTGAGTTTCCTTGAGAGCTGCTTGGAAGCCTGATGGTGTGTGAAGTTAGTGAGCCAAAAGGAGTTGTTCTCCCACAAGAACCACTCTGCTGATCCTTTTTCAATATGCCCTTCACCAACATGCAGTGTTTCCTTGATTGAATTAGCTCTCACACCAATATTTGCGTCTAGAGCCTTTGCATTGAGGGCTATCTGAAAACGGCTGTGGCGCTGAAGTTGCCTGTGAATGTGCAGTTGGTGGCATGTGAAACCCGCATGTGGAGCATTCGTTTGTGTGGGATGCTGACCAAGCTTCATTTCAGTCCTAGGCACACAAAGAGCACTAAGGATAGAGTGTGAAAACTGAGCTTCCTTGAGAGCTGCTTGGAAGCCTGATGGTGTGTGAAGTTAGTGAGCCAAATGGAGTTGTTCTCCCACAAGAACCTCTCGGCTGATCCTTCTTCAATATGCCCTTCACCAACATGCAGTGTTTCCTTGATTGAATTAGCTCTCACACCAATATTTGCGTCTAGAGCCTTTGCATTGAGGGCTATGTGAAAACGGCTGTGGCGCTGAAGTTGCCTGTGAATGTGGAGTTGGTGGCATGTGAAACCCGCATGTGAAGCATTCGTTTGTGTTGGATGCTCTACCAGGTTGATTTCAATCCTAGCCATACAAAGGGCACTAAGCATAGAGTGTGAAAACTGAGTTTCCTTGAGAGCTGCTTGGAAGCCTGATGGTGTGTGAAGTTAGTGAGCCAAATGGAGTTGTTCTCCCACAAGAACCACTCTGCTGATCCTTCTTCAATATGCCCTTCACCAACATGCAGTGTTTCCTTGATTGAATTAGCTCTCACACCAATATTTGCGTCTAGAGCCTTTGCATTGAGGGCTATCTGAAAACGGCTGTGGCGCTGAAGTTGCCTGTGAATGTGGAGTTGGTGGCATGTGAAACCCGCATGTGGAGCATTCGTTTGTGTGGGATGCTCTACCAGGTTCATTCCTAGATAATGCACTCAAAGGGCACTAAGCATAGAGTGTGAAAACTGAGTTTCCTTGAGAGCTGTTTGGAAGCCTGATGATGTGTGAAGTTAGTGAGCCAAATGGAGTTGTTCTCCCACAAGAACCTCTCGGCTGATCCTTCTTCAATATGCCCTTCACCAACATGCAGTGTTTCCTTGATTGAATTAGCTCTCACACCAATATTTGCGTCTAGAGCCTTTGCATTGAGGGCTATCTGTAAACGGCTGTGGCGCTGAAGTTGCCTGTGAATGTGGAGTTGGTGGCATGTGAAACCCGCATGTGGAGCATTCGTTTGTGTGGGATGCTCTACCAGGTTCATTTCAGTCCTAGCCATACAAAGGGCACTAAGCATAGAGTGTGAAGACTGAGTTTCCTTGAGAGCTGCTTGGAAGCCTGATGGTGTGTGAAGTTAGTGAGCCAAATGGAGTTGTTCTCCCACAAGAACCACTCGGCTGATCCTTCTTCAATATGCCCTTCACCAACATGCAGTGTTTCCTTGATTGAATTAGCTCTCACACCAATATTTGCGTCTAGAGCCTTTGCATTGAGGGCTATCTGAAAACGGCTGTGGCGCTGAAGTTGCCTGTGAATGTGGAGTTGGTGGCATGTGAAACCCGCATGTGGAGCATTCGTTTGTGTGGGATGCTGACCAAGCTTCATTTCAGTCCTACGCACACAAAGGGCAGTAAGCATAGAGTGTGAAAACTGAGTTTCCTTGAGAGCTGCTTGGAAGCCTGATGGTGTGTGAAGTTAGTGAGCCAAATGGAGTTGTTCTCCCACAAGAACCACTCGGCTGATCCTTCTTCAATATGCCCTTCACCAACATGCAGTGTTTCCTTGATTGAATTAGCTCTCACACCAATATTTGCGTCTAGAGCCTTTGCATTGAGGGCTATCTGAAAATGGCTGTGGCGCTGAAGTTGCCTGTGAATGTGGTGTTGGTGGCATGTGAAACCCGCATGTGGAGCATTCGTTTGTGTGGGATGCTCTACCAGGTTCATTCCTAGATAATGCACTCAAAGGGCACTAAGCATAGAGTGTGAAAACTGAGTTTCCTTGAGAGCTGCTTGGAAGCCTGATGGTGTGTGAAGTTAGTGAGCCAAATGGAGTTGTTCTCCCACAAGAACCTCTCGGCTGATCCTTCTTCAATATGCCCTTCACCAACATGCAGTGTTTCCTTGATTGAATTAGCTCTCACACCAATATTTGCGTCTAGAGCCTTTGCATTGAGGGCTATCTGTAAACGGCTGTGGCGCTGAAGTTGCCTGTGAATGTGGAGTTGGTGGCATGTGAAACCCGCATGTGGAGCATTCGTTTGTGTGGGATGCTCTACCAGGTTCATTCCTAGATAATGCACTCAAAGGGCACTAAGCATAGAGTGTGAAAACTGAGTTTCCTTGAGAGCTGCTTGGAAGCCTGATGGCGTGTGAAGTTAGTGAGCCAAATGGAGTTGTTCTCCCACAAGAACCACTCGGCTGATCCTTCTTCAATATGCCCTTCACCAACATGCAGTGTTTCCTTGATTGAATTAGCTCTCACACCAATATTTGCGTCTAGAGCCTTTGCATTGAGGGCTATCTGAAAACGGCTGTGGCGCTGAAGTTGCCTGTGAATGTGGAGTTGGTGGCATGTGAAACCCGCATGTGGAGCATTCGTTTGTGTGGGATGCTGACCAAGCTTAATTTCAGTCCAAGGTACACAAAGGGCAGTAAGCATAGAGTGTGAAAACTGAGTTTCCTTGAGAGCTGCTTGGAAGCCTGATGGTGTGTGAAGTTAGTGAGCCAAATGGAGTTGTTCTCCCACAAGAACCACTCTGCTGATCCTTCTTCAATATGCCCTTCACCAACATGCAGTGTTTCCTTGATTGAATTATCTCTCACACCAATATTTGCGTCTAGAGCCTTTGCATTGAGGGCTATCTGAAAACTGCTGTGGCGCTGAAGTTGCCTGTGAATGTGGAGTTGGTGGCATGTGAAACCCGCATGTGGAGCATTCGTTTGTGTGGGATGCTCTACCAGGTTCATTCCTAGATAATGCACTCAAAGGGCACTAAGCATAGAGTGTGAAAACTGAGTTTCCTTGAGAGCTGCTTGGAAGCCTGATGGCGTGTGAAGTTAGTGAGCCAAATGGAGTTGTTCTCCCACAAGAACCACTCGGCTGATCCTTCTTCAATATGCCCTTCACCAACATGCAGTGTTTCCTTGATTGAATTAGCTCTCACACCAATATTTGCGTCTAGAGCCTTTGCATTGAGGGCTATCTGAAAACGGCTGTGGCGCTGAAGTTGCCTGTGAATGTGGAGTTGGTGGCATGTGAAACCCGCATGTGCAGCATTCGTTTGTGTGGGATGCAGACCAAGCTTCATTTCAGTCCTAGGTACACAAAGAGCACTAAGCATAGAGTGTGAAATCTGAGTTTCCTTGAGAGCTGCTTGGAAGCCTGATGGTGTGTGAAGTTAGTGAGCCAAATGGAGTTGTTCCCCCACAAGAACCACTCGGCTGATCCTTCCTCAATATGCCCTTCACCAACATGCAGTGTTTCCTTGATTGAATTAGCTCTCACACCAATATTTGCGTCTAGAGCCTTTGCATTGAGGGCTATCTGAAAACGGCTGTGGCGCTGAAGTTGCCTGTGAATGTGGAGTTGCTGGCATGTGAAACCCGCATCTGGAGCATTCGTTTGTGTGGAATGCTCTACCAGGTTCATTCCTAGATAATGCACTCAAAGAGCAGTAAGCATAGAGTGTGAAAACTGAGTTTCCTTGAGAGCTGCTTGGAAGCCTGATGGTGTGTGAAGTTAGTGAGCCAAATGGAGTTGTTCTCCCACAAGAACCACTCGGCTGATCCTTCTTCAATATGCCCTTCACCAACATGCAGTGTTTCCTTGATTGAATTAGCTCTCACCCCAATATTTGCGTCTAGAGCCTTTGCATTGAGGGCTATTTGAAAACGGCTGTGGCGCTGAAGTTGCCTGTGAATGTGGTGTTGGTGGCATGTGAAACCCGCATGTGGAGCATTCGTTTGTGTGGGATGCTCTACCAGGTTCATTCCTAGATAATGCACTCAAAGGGCACTAAGCATACAGTGTGAAAACTGAGTTTCCTTGAGAGCTGCTTGGAAGCCTGATGGCGTGTGAAGTTAGTGAGCCAAATGGAGTTGTTCTCCCACAAGAACCACTCGGCTGATCCTTCTTCAATATGCCCTTCACCAACATGCAGTGTTTCCTTGATTGAATTAGCTCTCACACCAATATTTGCGTCTAGAGCCTTTGCATTGAGGGCTATCTGAAAACGGCTGTGGCGCTGAAGTTGCCTGTGAATGTGGAGTTGGTGGCATGTGAAACCCGCATGTGGAGCATTCGTTTGTGTGGGATGCTGACCAAGCTTCATTTCAGTCCTAGGCACACAAAGAGCAGTAAGCATAGAGTGTGAAAACTGAGTTTCCTTGAGAGCTGCTTGGAAGCCTGATGGTGTGTGAAGTTAGTGAGCCAAATGGAGTTGTTCTCCCACAAGATCCACTCGGCTGATTCTTCTTCAATATGCCCTTCACCAACATGCAGTGTTTCCTTGATTGAATTAGCTCTCACACCAATATTTGCGTCTAGAGCCTTTGCATTGAGGGCTATCTGAAAACGGCTGTGGCGCTGAAGTTGCCTGTGAATGTGCAGTTGGTGGCATGTGAAACCCGCATGTGGAGCATTCGTTTGTGTGGGATGCTCTACCAGGTTCATTCCTAGATAATGCACTCAAAGAGCAGTAAGCATAGAGTGTGAAAACTGAGTTTCCTTGAGAGCTGCTTGGAAGCCTGATGGTGTGTGAAGTTAGTGAGCCAAATGGAGTTGTTCTCCCACAAGAACCACTCGGCTGATCCTTCTTCAATATGCCCTTCACCAACATGCAGTGTTTCCTTGATTGAATTAGCTCTCACCCCAATATTTGCGTCTAGAGCCTTTGCATTGAGGGCTATCTGAAAACGGCTGTGGCGCTGAAGTTGCCTGTGAATGTGGAGTTGGTGGCATGTGAAACCCGCATGTGGAGCATTCGTTTGTGTGGGATGCTGACCAAGCTTCATTTCAGTCCTAGGCACACAAAGAGCAGTAATAATAGAGTGTGAAAACTGAGTTTCCTTGAGAGCTGCTTGGAAGCCTGATGGTGTGTGAAGTTAGTGAGCCAAATGGAGTTGTTCTCCCACAAGAACCACTCTGCTGATCCTTCTTCAATATGCCCTTCACCAACATGCAGTGTTTCCTTGATTGAATTATCTCTCACACCAATATTTGCGTCTAGAGCCTTTGCATTGAGGGCTTTCTGAAAACGGCTGTGGCGCTGAAGTTGCCTGTGAATGTGGAGTTGGTGGCATGTGAAACCCGCATGTGGAGCATTCGTTTGTGTGGGATGCTCTACCAGGTTCATACCAGTCCTAGCCATACAAAGGGCACTAAGCCATAGAGTGTGAAAACTCAGTTTTCTTGAGAGCTGCTTGGAAGCCTGATGGTGTGTGAAGTTAGTGAGCCAAATGGAGTTGTTCTCCCACAAGAACCACTCGGCTGATCCTTCTTCAATATGCCCTTCACCAACATGCAGTGTTTTCCTTGATTGAATTAGCTCTCACACCCAATATTTGCGTCTAGAGCCTTTGCATTGAGGGCTATCTGAAAAACGGCTGTGGCGCTGAAGTTGCCTGTGAATGTGGTGTTGGTGGCATGTGAAACCCGCATGTGGAGCATTCGTTTTGTGTGGGATGCTCTACCAGGTTCATTTCAGTCCTAGCCATACAAAGGGCACTAAGCATAGAGTGTGAAAACTGAGTTTTCTTGAGAGCTGCTTGGAAGCCTGATGGTGTGTGAAGTTAGTGAGCCAAATGGAGTTGTTCTCCCACAAGAACCACTCGGCTGATCCTTCTTCAATATGCCCTTCACCAACATGCAGTGTTTTCCTTGATTGAATTAGCTCTCACACCAATATTTGCGTCTAGAGCCTTTGCATTGAGGGCTATCTGAAAAACGGCTGTGGCGCTGAAGTTGCCTGTGAATGTGGTGTTGGTGGCATGTGAAACCCGCATGTGGAGCATTCGTTTGTGTGGGATGCTCTACCAGGTTCATTGCTAGATAATGCACTCAAAGGGCACTAAGCATAGAGTGTGAAAACTGAGTTTCCTTGAGAGCTGCTTGGAAGCCTGATGGTGTGTGAAGTTTAGTGAGCCAAATGGAGTTGTTTCTCCCACAAGAACCACTCGGCTGATCCTTCTTCAATATGCCCGTCACCAACATGCAGTGTTTTCCTTGATTGAATTAGCTCTCACACCAATATTTGCGTCTAGAGCCTTTGCATTGAGGGCTATCTGTAAACGGCTGTGGCGCTGAAGTTGCCTGTGAATGTGGAGTTGGTGGCATGTGAAACCCGCATGTGGAGCATTCGTTTGTGTGGGATGCTGACCAAGCTTCATTTCAGTCCTAGGCACACACAGAGCACTAAGCATAGAGTGTGAAAACTGAGTTTTCCTTTAGAGCTGCTTGGAAGCCCTGATGGTGTGTGAAGTTAGTGAGCCAAATGGAGTTGTTCTCCCACAAGATCCACTCGGCCTGATTCTTCTTCAATATGCCCTTCACCAACATGCAGTGTTTTCCTTGATTGAATTAGCTCTCACACCAATATTTTGCGTCTAGAGCCTTTGCATTGAGGGCTATCTGAAAACGGCTGTGGCGCTGAAGTTGCTTGTGAATGTGGAGTTGGTGGCATGTGAAACCCGCATGTGGAGCATTCGTTTGTGTGGGGATGCTGACCAAGCTTCATTTCAGTCCTAGGCACACAAAGAGCAATAAGCATAGAGTGTGAAAACTGAGTTTCCTTGAGAGCTGCTTGGAAGCCTGATGGTGTGTGAAGTTAGTGAGCCAAATGGAGTTGTTCTCCCACAAGAACCACTCGGCTGATCCATCTTCAATATGCCCTTCACCAACATGCAGTGTTTCCTTGATTGAATTAGCTCTCACACCAATATTGTGCGTCTAGAGCCTTTGCATTGAGGGCTATCTGAAAAACGGCTGTGGCGCTGAAGTTGCCTGTGAATGTGGAGGCTGGTGGCATGTGAAACCCGCATGTGGAGCATTCGTTTGTGTGGGATGCTCTACCAGGTTTATTTCAGTAGTAGCCAAAGAAAGGGGCACTAAGCATAGAGTGTGAAAACTGAGTTTCCTTGAGAGCTGCTTGAAGCCTGATGGTGTGTGAAGTTAGTGAGCCAAATGGAGTTGTTCTCCCACAAGAACCACTCTGCTGATCCTTCTTCAATATGCCCCTTCACCAACATGCAGTGTTTCCTTGATTGAATTAGCTCTCACACCAATATTTGCGTCTAGAGCCTTTGCATTGAGGGCTATCTGAAAACGGCTGTGGCGCTGAAGTTGCCTGTGAATGTGGAGTTGGTGGCATGTGAAACCCGCATGTGGAGCATTCGTTTGTGTGGGATGCTGACCAAGCCTCATTTCAGTCCTAGGCCACACAAAGGGCACTAAGCATAGAGTGTGAAAACTGAGTTTCCTTGAGAGCTGCTTGGAAGCCTGATGGTGTGTGAAGTTAGTGAGCCAAATGGAGGTTGTTCTCCCACAAGAACCACTCGGCTGATCCTTCTTCAATATGCCCTTCACCAACATGCAGTGTTTCCTTGATTGAATTAGCTCTCACACCAATATTTGCGTCTAGAGCCTTTGCATTGAGGGCTATCTGAAAACGGCTGTGGCGCTGAAGTTGCCTGTGAATGTGGAGTTGGTGGCATGTGAAACCCGCATGTGGAGCATTCGTTTGTGTGGGATGCTCTACCAGGTTCATTCCTAGATAATGCACTCAAAGGGGCACTAAGCATACAGTGTGAAAAACTGAGTTTTCCTTGAGAGCTGCTTGGAAGCCTGAATGGCGTGTGAAGTTAGTGAGCCAAATGGAGTTGTTCTCCCACAAGAACCACTCGGCTGATCCTTCTTCAATATGCCCTTCACCAACATGCAGTGTTTCCTTGATTGAATTAGCTCTCACACCAATATTTGCGTCTAGAGCCTTTGCATTGAGGGCTATCTGAAAACGGCTGTGGCGCTGAAGTTGCCCTGTGAATGTGGAGTTGGTGGCATGTGAAACCCGCATGTGGAGCATTCGTTTGTGTGGGATGCTGACCAAGCTTCATTTCAGTCCTAGGCACACAAAGAGCACTAAGCATAGAGTGTGAAAACTGAGTTTCTTGAGAGCTGCTTGGAAGCCTGATGGTGTGTGAAGTTAGTGAGCCAAATGGAGTTGTTCTCCCACAAGATCCACTCGGCTGATTCTTCTTCAATATGCCCTTCACCAACATGCAGTGTTTCCTTGATTGAATTAGCTCTCACACCAATATTTGCGTCTAGAGCCTTTGCATTGAGGGCTATCTGAAAACGGCTGTGGCGCTGAAGTTGCCTGTGAATGTGCAGTTGGTGGCAATGTGAAACCCGCATGTGGAGCATTCGTTTTGTGTGGGATGCTCTACCAGGTTCATTCCTAGCTAGATGCACTCAAAGAGCAGTAAGGCAATAGAAGTGTGAAAACTGAGTTTCCTTGAGAGCTGCTTGGAAGCCTGATGGTGTGTGAAGTTAGTGAGCCAAATGGAGTTGTTCTCCCACAAGAACCACTCGGCTGATCCTTCTTCAATATGCCCTTCACCAACATGCAGTGTTTTCCTTGATTGAATTAGCTCTCACCCCAATATTTGCGTCTAGAGCCTTTGCATTGAGGGCTATCTGAAAACGGCTGTGGCGCCTGAAGTTGCCTGTGAATGTGGAGTTGGTGGCATGTGAAACCCGCATGTGGAGCATTCGTTTGTGTGGGATGCTGACCAAGCTTCATTTCAGTCCTAGGCACACAAAGAGCAGTAATAATAGAGTGTGAAAACTGAGTTTCCTTGAGAGCTGCTTGGAAGCCTGATGGTGTGTGAAGTTAGTGAGCCAAATGGAGTTGTTCTCCCACAAGAACCACTCTGCTGATCCTTCTTCAATATGCCCCTTCACCAACATGCAGTGTTTCCTTGATTGAATTATCTCTCACACCAATATTTGCGTCTAGAGCCTTTGCATTGAGGGCTTTCTGAAAACGGCTGTGGCGCTGAAGTTGCCTGTGAATGTGGAGTTGGTGGCATGTGAAACCCGCATGTGGAGCATTCGTTTGTGTGGGATGCTCTACCAGGTTCATACCAGTCCTAGCCATACAAAGGGCACTAAGCATAGAGTGTGAAAAACTCAGTTTTCTTGAGAGCTGCTTGGAAGCCTGATGGTGTGTGAAGTTAGTGAGCCAAATGGAGTTGTTCTCCCACAAGAACCACTCGGCTGATCCTTCTTCAATATGCCCTGTCACCAACATGCAGTGTTTCCTTGATTGGAATTAGCTCTCACACAATATTTGCGTCTAGAGCCTTTGCATTGAGGGCTATCTGAAAACGGCTGTGGCGCTGAAGTTGCCTGTGAATGTGGTGTTGGTGGCATGTGAAACCCGCATGTGGAGCATTCGTTTGTGTGGGATGCTCTACCAGGTTCATTTCAGTCCTAGCCATACAAAGGGCACTAAGCATAGAGTGTGAAAACTGAGTTTTCTTGAGAGCTGCTTGGAAGCCTGATGGTGTGTGAAGTTAGTGAGCCAAATGGAGTTGTTCTCCCACAAGAACCACTCGGCTGATCCTTCTTCAATATGCCCTTCACCAACATGCAGTGTTTCCTTGATTGAATTAGCTCTCACACCAATATTTGCGTCTAGAGCCTTTGCATTGAGGGCTATCTGAAAACGGCTGTGGCGCTGAAGTTGCCTGTGAATGTGGTGTTGGTGGCATGTGAAAACCCGCATGTGGAGCATTCGTTTGTGTGGGATGCTCTACCAGGTTCATTGCTAGATAATGCACTCAAAGGGCACTAAGCATAGAGTGTGAAAACTGAGTTTCCTTGAGAGCTGCTTGGAAGCCTGATGGCGTGTGAAGTTAGTGAGCCAAATGGAGTTGTTCTCCCACAAGAACCACTCGGCTGATCCTTCTTCAATATGCCCGTCACCAACATGCAGTGTTTCCTTGATTGAATTAGCTCTCACACCAATATTTGCGTCTAGAGCCTTTGCATTGAGGGCTATCTGAAACGGCTGTGGCGCTGAAGTTGCCTGTGAATGTGGAGTTGGTGGCATGTGAAACCCGCATGTGGGAGCATTCGTTTGTGTGGGATGCTGACCAAGCTTCATTTCAGTCCTAGGCACAAAAAGAGCACTAAGCATAGAGTGTGAAAACTGAGTTTCCTTTAGAGCTGCTTGGAAGCCTGATGGTGTGTGAAGTTAGTGAGCCAAATGGAGTTGTTCTCCCACAAGATCCACTCGGCTGATTCTTCTTCAATATGCCCCTTCACCAACATGCAGTGTTTCCTTGATTGAATTAGCTCTCACACCAATATTTGCGTCTAGAGCCTTTGCATTGAGGGCTATCTGAAAACGGCTGTGGCGCTGAAGTTGCTTGTGAATGTGGAGTTGGTGGCATGTGAAACCCGCATGTGGAGCATTCGTTTGTGTGGGATGCTGACCAAGCTTCATTTCAGTCCTAGGCACACAAAGAGCAATAAGCATAGAGTGTGAAAACTGAGTTTCCTTGAGAGCTGCTTGGAAGCCTGATGGTGTGTGAAGTTAGTGAGCCAAATGGAGTTGTTCTCCCACAAGAACCACTCGGCTGATCCATCTTCAATATGCCCTTCACCAACATGCAGTGTTTCCTTGATTGAATTAGCTCTCACACCAATATTTGCGTCTAGAGCCTTTGCATTGAGGGCTATCTGAAAACGGCTGTGGCGCTGAAGTTGCCTGTGAATGTGGAGCTGGTGGCATGTGAAACCCGCATGTGGAGCATTCGTTTGTGTGGGATGCTCTACCAGTTTATTTCAGTAGTAGCCAAAGAAAGGGCACTAAGCATAGAGTGTGAAAACTGAGTTTCCTTGAGAGCTGCTTGGAAGCCTGATGGTGTGTGAAGTTAGTGAGCCAAATGGAGTTGTTCTCCCACAAGAACCACTCTGCTGATCCTTCTTCAATATGCCCTTCACCAACATGCAGTGTTTCCTTGATTGGAATTAGCTCTCACACCAATATTTGCGTCTAGAGCCTTTGCATTGAGGGCTATCTGAAAACGGCTGTGGCGCTGAAGTTGCCTGTGAATGTGGAGTTGGTGGCATGTGAAACCCGCATGTGGAGCATTCGTTTGTGTGGGATGCTGACCAAGCCTCATTTCAGTCCTAGGCACACAAAGGGCACTAAGCATAGAGTGTGAAAACTGAGTTTCCTTGAGAGCTGCTTGGAAGCCTGATGGTGTGTGAAGTTAGTGAGCCAAATGGAGTTGTCCTCCCACAAGAACCACTCGGCTGATCCTTCTTCAATATGCCCTTCACCAACATGCAGTGTTTCCTTGATTGAATTAGCTCTCACACCAATATTTGCGTCTAGAGCCTTTGCATTGAGGGCTATCTGAAAACGGCTGTGGCGCTGAAGTTGCCTGTGAATGTGGAGTTGGTGGCATGTGAAACCCGCATGTGGAGCATTCGTTTGTGTGGGATGCTCTACCAGGTTCCATTGCTAGATAATGCACTCAAAGGGCACTAAGCATAGAGTGTGAAAAACTGAGTTTCCTTGAGAGCTGCTTGGAAGCCTGATGGTGTGTGAAGTTAGTGAGCCAAATGGAGTTGTTCTCCCACAAGAACCACTCGGCTGATCCTTCTTCAATATGCCCTTCACCAACATGCAGTGTTTCCTTAATTGAATTAGCTCTCACACCAATATTTGCGTCTAGAGCCTTTGCATTGAGGGCTATCTGAAAACGGCTGTGGAGCTGAAGTTGCCTGTGAAATGTGGTGTTGGTGGCATGTGAAACCCGCATGTGGAGCATTCGTTTGTGTGGGATGCTCTACCAGGTTCATTCCTAGATAATGCACTCAAAGGGCACTAAGCATAGAGTGTGAAAAACTGAGTTTCCTTGAGAGCTGCTTGGAAGCCTGATGGCGTGTGAAGTTAGTGAGCCAAATGGAGTTTGTTCTCAGACAAGAACCACTCGGCTGATCCTTCTTCAATATGCCCTTCACCAACATGCCAGTGTTTTCCTTGATTGAATTAGCTCTCACACCAATATTTGCGTCTAGAGCCTTTGCATTGAGGGCTATCTGAAAACGGCTGTGGCGCTGAAGTTGCCTGTGAATGTGGAGTTGGTGGCATGTGAAACCCGCATGTGGAGCATTCGTTTGTGTGGGATGCTGAACAAGCTTTATTTCAGTCCTAGGCACACAAAGAGCACAAAGCATAGAGTGTGAAAAACTGAGTTTCCTTGAGAGCTGCTTGGAAGCCTGATGGTGTGTGAAGTTAGTGAGCCAAATGGAGTTGTTCTCCCACAAGAAC
>NW_026701109.1:0-51957 GCF_030435755.1 Ochotona princeps | reverse complement strand
GAGCTAATTCAATCAAGGAAACACTGCATGTTGGTGAAGGGCATATTGAAGAAGGATCAGCCGAGTGGTTCTTGTGGGAGAACAACTCCATTTGGCTCACTAACTTCACACACCATCAGGCTTCCAAGCAGCTCTCAAGGAAACTCAGTTTTCACACTCTATGCTTAGTGCCCTTTGAGTGCATTATCTAGGAATGAACCTGGTAGAGCATCCCACACAAATGAATGCTCCACATGCGGGTTTCACATGCCACCAACTCCACATTCACAGGCAACTTCAGCGCCACAGCCGTTTTCAGATAGCCCTCAATGCAAAGGCTCTCGACGCAAATATTGGTGTGAGAGCTAATTCAATCAAGGAAACACTGCATGTTGGTGAAGGGCATATTGAAGAAGGATCAGCCGAGTGGTTCTTGTGGGAGAACAACTCCATTTGGCTCACTAACTTCACACACCATCAGGCTTACAAGCAGCTCTCAAGGAAACTCAGTTTTCACACTGTATGCTTAGTGCCCTTTGAGTGCCTAGGACTGAAATGAAGCTTGGTGAGCATCCCACACAAATGAATGCTCCACATGCGGGTTTCACATGCCACCAACTCCACATTCACAGGCAACTTCAGCGCCACAGCCGTTTTCAGATAGCCCTCAATGCAAAGGCTCTAGACGCAAATATTGGTGTGAGAGCTAATTCAATCAAGGAAACACTGCATGTTGGTGAAGGGCATATTGAAGAAGGATCAGCCGAGTGGTTCTTGTGGGAGAACAACTCCATTTGGCTCACTAACTTCACACACCATCAGGCTTCCAAGCAGCTCTCAAGGAAACTCAGTTTTCACACTCTATGCTTAGTGCCCTTTGAGTGCATTATCTAGGAATGAACCTGGTAGAGCATCCCACACAAACGAATGCTCCACATGCAGGTTTCACATGCCACCAACTCCACATTCACAGGCAACTTCAGCGCCACAGCCGTTTTCAGATAGCCCTCAATGCAAAGGCTCTAGACGCAAATATTGGTGTGAGAGCTAATTCAATCAAGGAAACACTGCATGTTGGTGAAGGGCATATTGAAGAAGGATCAGCCGAGTGGTTCTTGTGGGAGAACAACTCCATTTGGCTCACTAACTTCACACACCATCAGGCTTCCAAGCAGCTCTCAAGGAAACTCAGTTTTCACACTCTATGCTTAGTGCCCTTTGAGTGCATTATCTAGGAATGAACCTGGTAGAGCATCCCACACAAACGAATGCTCCACATGCGGGTTTCACATGCCACCAACTCCACATTCACAGGCAACTTCAGCGCCACAGCCGTTTTCAGATAGCCCTCAATGCAAAGGCTCTCGACGCAAATATTGGTGTGAGAGCTAATTCAATCAAGGAAACACTGCATGTTGGTGAAGGGCATATTGAAGAAGGATCAGCCGAGTGGTTCTTGTGGGAGAACAACTCCATTTGGCTCACTAACTTCACACACCATCAGGCTTCCAAGCAGCTCTCAAGGAAACTCAGTTTTCACACTCTATGCTTAGTGCCCTTTGAGTGCATTATCTAGGAATGAACCTGGTAGAGCATCCCACACAAATTAATGCTCCACATGCGGGTTTCACATGCCACCAACTCCACATTCACAGGCAACTTCAGCGCCACAGCCGTTTTCAGATAGCCCTCAATGCAAAGGCTCTCGACGCAAATATTGGTGTGAGAGCTAATTCAATCAAGGAAACACTGCATGTTGGTGAAGGGCATATTGAAGAAGGATCAGCCGAGTGGTTCTTGTGGGAGAACAACTCCATTTGGCTCACTAACTTCACACACCATCAGGCTTCCAAGCAGCTCTCAAGGAAACTCAGTTTTCACACTCTATGCTTAGTGCCCTTTGAGTGCCTAGGACTGAAATGAAGCTTGGTGAGCATCCCACACAAATGAATGCTCCACATGCGGGTTTCACATGCCACCAACTCCACATTCACAGGCAACTTCAGCGCCACAGCCGTTTTCAGATAGCCCTCAATGCAAAGGCTCTAGACGCAAATATTGGTGTGAGAGCTAATTCAATCAAGGAAACACTGCATGTTGGTGAAGGGCATATTGAAGAAGGATCAGCCGAGTGGTTCTTGTGGGAGAACAACTCCATTTGGCTCACTAACTTCACACACCATCAGGCTTCCAAGCAGCTCTCAAGGAAACTCAGTTTTCACACTCTATGCTTAGTGCCCTTTGAGTGCATTATCTAGGAATGAACCTGGTAGAGCATCCCACACAAACGAATGCTCCACATGCGGGTTTCACATGCCACCAACTCCACATTCACAGGCAACTTCAGCGCCACAGCCGTTTTCAGATAGCCCTCAATGCAAAGGCTCTCGACGCAAATATTGGTGTGAGAGCTAATTCAATCAAGGAAACACTGCATGTTGGTGAAGGGCATATTGAAGAAGGATCAGCCGAGTGGTTCTTGTGGGAGAACAACTCCATTTGGCTCACTAACTTCACACACCGTCAGGCTTCGAAGCAGCTCTCAAGGAAACTCAGTTTTCACACTCTATGCTTAGTGCCCTTTGAGTGCATTATCTAGGAATGAACCTGGTAGAGCATCCCACACAAACGAATGCTCCACATGCGGGTTTCACATGCCACCAACTCCACATTCACAGGCAACTTCAGCGCCACAGCCGTTTTCAGATAGCCCTCAATGCAAAGGCTCTCGACGCAAATATTGGTGTGAGAGCTAATTCAATCAAGGAAACACTGCATGTTGGTGAAGGGCATATTGAAGAAGGATCAGCCGAGTGGTTCTTGTGGGAGAACAACTCCATTTGGCTCACTAACTTCACACACCATCAGGCTTCCAAGCAGCTCTCAAGGAAACTCAGTTTTCACACTCTATGCTTAGTGCCCTTTGAGTGCATTATCTAGGAATGAACCTGGTAGAGCATCCCACACAAACGAATGCTCCACATGCGGGTTTCACATGCCACCAACTCCACATTCACAGGCAACTTCAGCGCCACAGCCGTTTTCAGATAGCCCTCAATGCAAAGGCTCTAGACGCAAATATTGGTGTGAGAGCTAATTCAATCAAGGAAACACTGCATGTTGGTGAAGGGCATATTGAAGAAGGATCAGCCGAGTGGTTCTTGTGGGAGAACAACTCCATTTGGCTCACTAACTTCACACACCATCAGGCTTCCAAGCAGCTCTCAAGGAAACTCAGTTTTCACACTCTATGCTTAGTGCCCTTTGAGTGCATTATCTAGGAATGAACCTGGTAGAGCATCCCACACAAACGAATGCTCCACATGCGGGTTTCACATGCCACCAACTCCACATTCACAGGCAACTTCAGCGCCACAGCCGTTTTCAGATAGCCCTCAATGCAAACGCTCTCGACGCAAATATTGGTGTGAGAGCTAATTCAATCAAGGAAACACTGCATGTTGGTGAAGGGCATATTGAAGAAGGATCAGGGGAGTGGTTCTTGTGGGAGAACAACTCCATTTGGCTCACTAACTTCACACACCATCAGGCTTCCAAGCAGCTCTCAAGGAAACTCAGTTTTCACACTCTATGCTTAGTGCCCTTTGAGTGCATTATCTAGGAATGAACCTGGTAGAGCATCCCACACAAACGAATGCTCCACATGCGGGTTTCACATGCCACCAACTCCACATTCACAGGCAACTTCAGCGCCACAGCCGTTTTCAGATAGCCCTCAATGCAAAGGCTCTCGACGCAAATATTGGTGTGAGAGCTAATTCAATCAAGGAAACACTGCATGTTGGTGAAGGGCATATTGAAGAAGGATCAGCCGAGTGGTTCTTGTGGGAGAACAACTCCATTTGGCTCACTAACTTCACACACATTCAGGCTTCCAAGCAGCTCTCAAGGAAACTCAGTTTTCACACTCTATGCTTAGTGCCCTTCGAGTGCCTAGGATTGAAATGAAGCTTGGTGAGCATCCCACACAAACGAATGCTCCACATGCGGGTTTCACATGCCACCAACTCCACATTCACAGGCAACTTCAGCGCCACAGCCGTTTTCAGATAGCCCTCAATGCAAAGGCTCTAGACGCAAATATTGGTGTGAGAGCTAATTCAATCAAGGAAACACTGCATGTTGGTGAAGGGCATATTGAAGAAGGATCAGCCGAGTGGTTCTTGTGGGAGAACAACTCCATTTGGCTCACTAACTTCACACACCATCAGGCTTCCAAGCAGCTCTCAAGGAAACTCAGTTTTCACACTCTATGCTTAGTGCCCTTTGAGTGCATTATCTAGGAATGAACCTGGTAGAGCATCCCACACAAACGAATGCTCCACATGCAGGTTTCACATGCCACCAACTCCACATTCACAGGCAACTTCAGCGCCACAGCCGTTTTCAGATAGCCCTCAATGCAAAGGCTCTAGACGCAAATATTGGTGTGAGAGCTAATTCAATCAAGGAAACACTGCATGTTGGTGAAGGGCATATTGAAGAAGGATCAGCCGAGTGGTTCTTGTGGGAGAACAACTCCATTTGGCTCACTAACTTCACACACCATCAGGCTTCCAAGCAGCTCTCAAGGAAACTCAGTTTTCACACTCTATGCTTAGTGCCCTTTGAGTGCATTATCTAGGAATGAACCTGGTAGAGCATCCCACACAAACGAATGCTCCACATGCGGGTTTCACATGCCACCAACTCCACATTCACAGGCAACTTCAGCGCCACAGCCGTTTTCAGATAGCCCTCAATGCAAAGGCTCTCGACGCAAATATTGGTGTGAGAGCTAATTCAATCAAGGAAACACTGCATGTTGGTGAAGGGCATATTGAAGAAGGATCAGCCGAGTGGTTCTTGTGGGAGAACAACTCCATTTGGCTCACTAACTTCACACACCATCAGGCTTCCAAGCAGCTCTCAAGGAAACTCAGTTTTCACACTCTATGCTTAGTGCCCTTTGAGTGCATTATCTAGGAATGAACCTGGTAGAGCATCCCACACAAATGAATGCTCCACATGCGGGTTTCACATGCCACCAACTCCACATTCACAGGCAACTTCAGCGCCACAGCCGTTTTCAGATAGCCCTCAATGCAAAGGCTCTCGACGCAAATATTGGTGTGAGAGCTAATTCAATCAAGGAAACACTGCATGTTGGTGAAGGGCATATTGAAGAAGGATCAGCCGAGTGGTTCTTGTGGGAGAACAACTCCATTTGGCTCACTAACTTCACACACCATCAGGCTTCCAAGCAGCTCTCAAGGAAACTCAGTTTTCACACTCTATGCTTAGTGCCCTTTGAGTGCATTATCTAGGAATGAACCTGGTAGACCATCCCACACAAACGAATGCTCCACATTCGGGTTTCACATGCCACCAACTCCACATTCACAGGCAACTTCAGCGCCACAGCCGTTTTCAGATAGCCCTCAATGCAAAGGCTCTAGACGCAAATATTGGTGTGAGAGCTAATTCAATCAAGGAAACACTGCATGTTGGTGAAGGGCATATTGAAGAAGGATCAGCCGAGTGGTTCTTGTGGGAGAACAACTCCATTTGGCTCACTAACTTCACACACCATCAGGCTTCCAAGCAGCTCTCAAGGAAACTCAGTTTTCACACTCTATGCTTAGTGCCCTTTGAGTGCATTATCTAGGAATGAACCTGGTAGAGCATCCCACACAAACGAATGCTCCACATGCGGGTTTCACATGCCACCAACTCCACATTCACAGGCAACTTCAGCGCCACAGCCGTTTTCAGATAGCCCTCAATGCAAAGGCTCTCGACGCAAATATTGGTGTGAGAGCTAATTCAATCAAGGAAACACTGCATGTTGGTGAAGGGCATATTGAAGAAGGATCAGCCGAGTGGTTCTTGTGGGAGAACAACTCCATTTGGCTCACTAACTTCACACACCATCAGGCTTCCAAGCAGCTCTCAAGGAAACTCAGTTTTCACACTCTATGCTTAGTGCCCTTTGAGTGCATTATCTAGGAATGAACCTGGTAGAGCATCCCACACAAATGAATGCTCCACATGCGGGTTTCACATGCCACCAACTCCACATTCACAGGCAACTTCAGCGCCACAGCCGTTTTCAGATAGCCCTCAATGCAAAGGCTCTCGACGCAAATATTGGTGTGAGAGCTAATTCAATCAAGGAAACACTGCATGTTGGTGAAGGGCATATTGAAGAAGGATCAGCCGAGTGGTTCTTGTGGGAGAACAACTCCATTTGGCTCACTAACTTCACACACCATCAGGCTTCCAAGCAGCTCTCAAGGAAACTCAGTTTTCACACTCTATGCTTAGTGCCCTTTGAGTGCATTATCTAGGAATGAACCTGGTAGACCATCCCACACAAACGAATGCTCCACATGCAGGTTTCACATGCCACCAACTCCACATTCACAGGCAACTTCAGCGCCACAGCCGTTTTCAGATAGCCCTCAATGCAAAGGCTCTAGACGCAAATATTGGTGTGAGAGCTAATTCAATCAAGGAAACACTGCATGTTGGTGAAGGGCATATTGAAGAAGGATCAGCCGAGTGGTTCTTGTGGGAGAACAACTCCATTTGGCTCACTAACTTCACACACCATCAGGCTTCCAAGCAGCTCTCAAGGAAACTCAGTTTTCACACTCTATGCTTAGTGCCCTTTGAGTGCATTATCTAGGAATGAACCTGGTAGAGCATCCCACACAAACGAATGCTCCACATGCGGGTTTCACATGCCACCAACTACACATTCACAGGCAACTTCAGCGCCACAGCCGTTTTCAGATAGCCCTCAATGCAAAGGCTCTCGACGCAAATATTGGTGTGAGAGCTAATTCAATCAAGGAAACACTGCATGTTGGTGAAGGGCATATTGAAGAAGGATCAGCCGAGTGGTTCTTGTGGGAGAACAACTCCATTTGGCTCACTAACTTCACACACCATCAGGCTTCCAAGCAGCTCTCAAGGAAACTCAGTTTTCACACTCTATGCTTAGTGCCCTTTGAGTGCATTATCTAGGAATGAACCTGGTAGAGCATCCCACACAAATGAATGCTCCACATGCGGGTTTCACATGCCACCAACTCCACATTCACAGGCAACTTCAGCGCCACAGCCGTTTTCAGATAGCCCTCAATGCAAAGGCTCTCGACGCAAATATTGGTGTGAGAGCTAATTCAATCAAGGAAACACTGCATGTTGGTGAAGGGCATATTGAAGAAGGATCAGCCGAGTGGTTCTTGTGGGAGAACAACTCCATTTGGCTCACTAACTTCACACACCATCAGGCTTACAAGCAGCTCTCAAGGAAACTCAGTTTTCACACTGTATGCTTAGTGCCCTTTGAGTGCCTAGGACTGAAATGAAGCTTGGTGAGCATCCCACACAAATGAATGCTCCACATGCGGGTTTCACATGCCACCAACTCCACATTCACAGGCAACTTCAGCGCCACAGCCGTTTTCAGATAGCCCTCAATGCAAAGGCTCTAGACGCAAATATTGGTGTGAGAGCTAATTCAATCAAGGAAACACTGCATGTTGGTGAAGGGCATATTGAAGAAGGATCAGCCGAGTGGTTCTTGTGGGAGAACAACTCCATTTGGCTCACTAACTTCACACACCATCAGGCTTCCAAGCAGCTCTCAAGGAAACTCAGTTTTCACACTCTATGCTTAGTGCCCTTTGAGTGCATTATCTAGGAATGAACCTGGTAGAGCATCCCACACAAACGAATGCTCCACATGCAGGTTTCACATGCCACCAACTCCACATTCACAGGCAACTTCAGCGCCACAGCCGTTTTCAGATAGCCCTCAATGCAAAGGCTCTAGACGCAAATATTGGTGTGAGAGCTAATTCAATCAAGGAAACACTGCATGTTGGTGAAGGGCATATTGAAGAAGGATCAGCCGAGTGGTTCTTGTGGGAGAACAACTCCATTTGGCTCACTAACTTCACACACCATCAGGCTTCCAAGCAGCTCTCAAGGAAACTCAGTTTTCACACTCTATGCTTAGTGCCCTTTGAGTGCATTATCTAGGAATGAACCTGGTAGAGCATCCCACACAAACGAATGCTCCACATGCGGGTTTCACATGCCACCAACTCCACATTCACAGGCAACTTCAGCGCCACAGCCGTTTTCAGATAGCCCTCAATGCAAAGGCTCTCGACGCAAATATTGGTGTGAGAGCTAATTCAATCAAGGAAACACTGCATGTTGGTGAAGGGCATATTGAAGAAGGATCAGCCGAGTGGTTCTTGTGGGAGAACAACTCCATTTGGCTCACTAACTTCACACACCATCAGGCTTCCAAGCAGCTCTCAAGGAAACTCAGTTTTCACACTCTATGCTTAGTGCCCTTTGAGTGCATTATCTAGGAATGAACCTGGTAGAGCATCCCACACAAATGAATGCTCCACATGCGGGTTTCACATGCCACCAACTCCACATTCACAGGCAACTTCAGCGCCACAGCCGTTTTCAGATAGCCCTCAATGCAAAGGCTCTCGACGCAAATATTGGTGTGAGAGCTAATTCAATCAAGGAAACACTGCATGTTGGTGAAGGGCATATTGAAGAAGGATCAGCCGAGTGGTTCTTGTGGGAGAACAACTCCATTTGGCTCACTAACTTCACACACCATCAGGCTTCCAAGCAGCTCTCAAGGAAACTCAGTTTTCACACTCTATGCTTAGTGCCCTTTGAGTGCCTAGGACTGAAATGAAGCTTGGTGAGCATCCCACACAAATGAATGCTCCACATGCGGGTTTCACATGCCACCAACTCCACATTCACAGGCAACTTCAGCGCCACAGCCGTTTTCAGATAGCCCTCAATGCAAAGGCTCTAGACGCAAATATTGGTGTGAGAGCTAATTCAATCAAGGAAACACTGCATGTTGGTGAAGGGCATATTGAAGAAGGATCAGCCGAGTGGTTCTTGTGGGAGAACAACTCCATTTGGCTCACTAACTTCACACACCATCAGGCTTCCAAGCAGCTCTCAAGGAAACTCAGTTTTCACACTCTATGCTTAGTGCCCTTTGAGTGCATTATCTAGGAATGAACCTGGTAGAGCATCCCACACAAACGAATGCTCCACATGCGGGTTTCACATGCCACCAACTCCACATTCACAGGCAACTTCAGCGCCACAGCCGTTTTCAGATAGCCCTCAATGCAAAGGCTCTCGACGCAAATATTGGTGTGAGAGCTAATTCAATCAAGGAAACACTGCATGTTGGTGAAGGGCATATTGAAGAAGGATCAGCCGAGTGGTTCTTGTGGGAGAACAACTCCATTTGGCTCACTAACTTCACACACCGTCAGGCTTCGAAGCAGCTCTCAAGGAAACTCAGTTTTCACACTCTATGCTTAGTGCCCTTTGAGTGCATTATCTAGGAATGAACCTGGTAGAGCATCCCACACAAACGAATGCTCCACATGCGGGTTTCACATGCCACCAACTCCACATTCACAGGCAACTTCAGCGCCACAGCCGTTTTCAGATAGCCCTCAATGCAAAGGCTCTAGACGCAAATATTGGTGTGAGAGCTAATTCAATCAAGGAAACACTGCATGTTGGTGAAGGGCATATTGAAGAAGGATCAGCCGAGTGGTTCTTGTGGGAGAACAACTCCATTTGGCTCACTAACTTCACACACCATCAGGCTTCCAAGCAGCTCTCAAGGAAACTCAGTTTGCACACTCTATGCTTAGTGCCCTTTGAGTGCATTATCTAGGAATGAACCTGGTAGAGCATCCCACACAAACGAATGCTCCACATGCGGGTTTCACATGCCACCAACTCCACATTCACAGGCAACTTCAGCGCCACAGCCGTTTTCAGATAGCCCTCAATGCAAAGGCTCTAGACGCAAATATTGGTGTGAGAGCTAATTCAATCAAGGAAACACTGCATGTTGGTGAAGGGCATATTGAAGAAGGATCAGCCGAGTGGTTCTTGTGGGAGAACAACTCCATTTGGCTCACTAACTTCACACACCATCAGGCTTCCAAGCAGCTCTCAAGGAAACTCAGTTTTCACACTCTATGCTTAGTGCCCTTTGAGTGCATTATCTAGGAATGAACCTGGTAGAGCATCCCACACAAACGAATGCTCCACATGCGGGTTTCACATGCCACCAACTCCACATTCACAGGCAACTTCAGCGCCACAGCCGTTTTCAGATAGCCCTCAATGCAAAGGCTCTCGACGCAAATATTGGTGTGAGAGCTAATTCAATCAAGGAAACACTGCATGTTGGTGAAGGGCATATTGAAGAAGGATCAGGGGAGTGGTTCTTGTGGGAGAACAACTCCATTTGGCTCACTAACTTCACACACCATCAGGCTTCCAAGCAGCTCTCAAGGAAACTCAGTTTTCACACTCTATGCTTAGTGCCCTTTGAGTGCATTATCTAGGAATGAACCTGGTAGAGCATCCCACACAAACGAATGCTCCACATGCGGGTTTCACATGCCACCAACTCCACATTCACAGGCAACTTCAGCGCCACAGCCGTTTTCAGATAGCCCTCAATGCAAAGGCTCTCGACGCAAATATTGGTGTGAGAGCTAATTCAATCAAGGAAACACTGCATGTTGGTGAAGGGCATATTGAAGAAGGATCAGCCGAGTGGTTCTTGTGGGAGAACAACTCCATTTGGCTCACTAACTTCACACACATTCAGGCTTCCAAGCAGCTCTCAAGGAAACTCAGTTTTCACACTCTATGCTTAGTGCCCTTTGAGTGCCTAGGATTGAAATGAAGCTTGGTGAGCATCCCACACAAACGAATGCTCCACATGCGGGTTTCACATGCCACCAACTCCACATTCACAGGCAACTTCAGCGCCACAGCCGTTTTCAGATAGCCCTCAATGCAAAGGCTCTAGACGCAAATATTGGTGTGAGAGCTAATTCAATCAAGGAAACACTGCATGTTGGTGAAGGGCATATTGAAGAAGGATCAGCCGAGTGGTTCTTGTGGGAGAACAACTCCATTTGGCTCACTAACTTCACACACCGTCAGGCTTCCAAGCAGCTCTCAAGGAAACTCAGTTTTCACACTCTATGCTTAGTGCCCTTTGAGTGCATTAATTAGGAATGAACCTGGCAGAGCATCCCATACAAACGAATGCTCCACATGCGGGTTTCACATGCCACCAACTCCACATTCACAGGCAACTTCAGCGCCACAGCCGTTTTCAGATAGCCCTCAATGCAAAGGCTCTAGACGCAAATATTCGTGTGAGAGCTAATTCAATCAAGGAAACACTGCATGTTTGGAAGGGCATATTGAAGAAGGATCAGCCAAGTGGTTCTTGTGGGAGAACAACTCCATTTGGCTCACTAACTTCACACACCATCAGGCTTCCAAGCAGCTCTCAAGGAAACTCAGTTTTCACACTCTATGCTTAGTTCCCTTTGAGTGCATTATCTAGGAATGAACCTGGTAGAGCATCGCACACAAACGAATGCTCCACATGCGGGTTTCACATGCCACCAACTCCACATTCACAGGCAACTTCAGCGCCACAGACGTTTTCACATAGCCCTCAATGCAAAGGCTCTAGAGGCAAATATTGGTGTGAGAGCTAATTCAATCAAGGAAACACTGCGTGTTGGAGAAGGGCATATTGAAGAAGGATCAGCCGAGTGGTTCTTGTGGGAGAACAACTCCATTTGGCTCACTAACTTCACACACCATCAGGCTTCCAAGCAGCTCTCAAGGAAACTCAGTTTTCACACTCTATGCTTAGTGCCCTTTGAGTGCATTATCTAGGAATGAACCTGGTAGAGCATCCCACACAAACGAATGCTCCACATGCGGGTTTCACATGCCACCAACTCCACATTCACAGGCAACTTCAGCGCCACAGCCGTTTTCAGATAGCCCTCAATGCAAAGGCTCTAGACGCAAATATTGGTGTGAGAGCTAATTCAATCAAGGAAACACTGCATGTTGGTGAAGGGCATATTGAAGAAGGATCAGCCGAGTGGTTCTTGTGGGAGAACAACTCCATTTGGCTCACTAACTTGACGCAACATCAGGCTTCCAAGCAGCTCTCAAGGAAACTCAGTTTTCACACTCTATGCTTAGTGCCCTTTGAGTGCATTATCTAGGAATGAACCTGGTAGAGCATCGCACACAAACGAATGCTCCACATGCGGGTTTCACATGCCACCAACTCCACATTCACAGGCAACTTCAGCGCCACAGCCGTTTTCACATAGCCCTCAATGCAAAGGCTCTCGACGCAAATATTGGTGTGAGAGCTAATTCAATCAAGGAAACACTGCGTGTTGGTGAAGGGCATATTGAAGAAGGATCAGTCGAGTGGTTCTTGTGGGAGAACAACTCCATTTGGCTCACTAACTTCACACACCATCAGGCTTCCAAGCAGCTCTCAAGGAAACTCAGTTTTCACACTCTATGCTTAGTGCCCTTTGAGTGCATTATCTAGGAATGAACCTGGTAGAGCATCCCACACAAACGAATGCTCCACATGCGGGTTTCACATGCCACCAACTCCACATTCACAGGCAACTTCAGCGCCACAGCCGTTTTCAGATAGCCCTCAATGCAAAGGCTCTAGACGCAAATATTGGTGTGAGAGCTAATTCAATCAAGGAAACACTGCATGTTGGTGAAGGGCATATTGAAGAAGGATCAGCCGAGTGGTTCTTGTGGGAGAACAACTCCATTTGGCTCACTAACTTCACGCAACATCAGGCTTCCAAGCAGCTCTCAAGGAAACTCAGTTTTCACACTCTATGCTTAGTGCCCTTTGAGTGCATTATCTAGGAATGAACCTGGTAGAGCATCCCACACAAACGAATGCTCCACATGCGGGTTTCACATGCCACCAACTCCACATTCACAGGCAACTTCAGCGCCACAGCCGTTTTCAGATAGCCCTCAATGCAAAGGCTCTCGATGCAAATATTGGTGTGAGAGCTAATTCAATCAAGGAAACACTGCATGTTGGTGAAGGGCATATTGAAGAAGGATCAGCCGAGTGGTTCTTGTGGGAGAACAACTCCATTTGGCTCACTAACTTCACACACCATCAGGCTTACAAGCAGCTCTCAAGGAAACTCAGTTTTCACACTCTATGCTTAGTGCCCTTTGAGTGCCTAGGACTGAAATGAAGCTTGGTGAGCATCCCACACAAATGAATGCTCCACATGCGGGTTTCACATGCCACCAACTCCACATTCACAGGCAACTTCAGCGCCACAGCCGTTTTCACATAGCCCTCAATGCAAAGGCTCTCGACGCAAATATTGGTGTGAGAGCTAATTCAATCAAGGAAACACTGCATGTTGGTGAAGGGCATATTGAAGAAGGATCAGCCGAGTGGTTCTTGTGGGAGAACAACTCCATTTGGCTCACTAACTTCACACACCATCAGGCTTCCAAGCAGCTCTCAAGGAAACTCAGTTTTCACACTCTATGCTTAGTGCCCTTTGAGTGCATTATCTAGGAATGAACCTGGTAGAGCATCCCACACAAACGAATGCTCCACATGCGGGTTTCACATGCCACCAACTCCACATTCACAGGCAACTTCAGCGCCACAGCCGTTTTCAGATAGCCCTCAATGCAAAGGCTCTCGACGCAAATATTGGTGTGAGAGCTAATTCAATCAAGGAAACACTGCATGTTGGTGAAGGGCATATTGAAGAAGGATCAGCCGAGTGGTTCTTGTGGGAGAACAACTCCATTTGGCTCACTAACTTCACACACCATCAGGCTTCCAAGCAGCTCTCAAGGAAACTCAGTTTTCACACTCTATGCTTAGTGCCCTTTGAGTGCATTATCTAGGAATGAACCTGGTAGAGCATCCCACACAAACGAATGCTCCACATTCGGGTTTCACATGCCACCAACTCCACATTCACAGGCAACTTCAGCGCCACAGCCGTTTTCAGATAGCCCTCAATGCAAAGGCTCTAGACGCAAATATTGGTGTGAGAGCTAATTCAATCAAGGAAACACTGCATGTTGGTGAAGGGCATATTGAAGAAGGATCAGCCGAGTGGTTCTTGTGGGAGAACAACTCCATTTGGCTCACTAACTTCACACACCAACAGGCTTCCAAGCAGCTCTCAAGGAAACTCAGTTTTCACACTCTATGCTTAGTGCCCTTTGAGTGCATTATCTAGGAATGAACCTGGTAGAGCATCCCACACAAACGAATGCTCCACATGCGGGTTTCACATGCCACCAACTCCACATTCACAGGCAACTTCAGCGCCACAGCCGTTTTCAGATAGCCCTCAATGCAAAGGCTCTCGACGCAAATATTTGTGTGAGAGCTAATTCAATCAAGGAAACAATGCATGTTGGTGAAGGGCATATTGAAGAAGGATCAGCCGAGTGGTTCTTGTGGGAGAACAACTCCATTTAGCTCACTAACTTCGCACACCATCAGGCTTCCAAGCAGCTCTCAAGGAAACTCAGTTTTCACACTCTATGCTTAGTGCCCTTTGAGTGCATTATCTAGGAATGAACCTGGTAGAGCATCCCACACAAACGAATGCTCCACATGCGGGTTTCACATGCCACCAACTCCACATTCACAGGCAACTTCAGCGCCATAGCCGTTTTCAGATAGCCCTCAATGCAAAGGCTCTAGACGCAAACATTGGTGTGAGAGCTAATTCAATCAAGGAAACACTGCATGTTGGTGAAGGGCATATTGAAGAAGGATCAGCCGAGTGGTTCTTGTGGGAGAACAACTCCATTTAGCTCACTAACTTCACACACCATCAGGCTTCCAAGCAGCTCTCAAGGAAACTCAGTTTTCACACTCTACGCTTAGTGCCCTTTGAGTGCATTATCTAGGAATGAACCTGGTAGAGCATCCCACACAAACGAATGCTCCACATTCGGGTTTCACATGCCACCAACTCCACATTCACAGGCAACTTCAGCGCCACAGACGTTTTCAGATAGCCCTCAATGCAAAGGCTCTAGACGCAAATATTGGTGTGAGAGCTAATTCAATCAAGGAAACACTGCATGTTGGTGAAGGGCATATTGAAGAAGGATCAGGGGAGTGGTTCTTGTGGGAGAACAACTCCATTTGGCTCACTAACTTCACACACCATCAGGCTTCCAAGCAGCTCTCAAGGAAACTCAGTTTTCACACTCTATGCTTAGTGCCCTTTGAGTGCATTAATTAGGAATGAACCTGGTAGAGCATCCCACACAAACGAATGCTCCACATGCGGGTTTCACATGCCACCAACTCCACATTCACAGGCAACTTCAGCGCCACAGCCGTTTTCAGATAGCCCTCAATGCAAAGGCTCTAGACGCAAATATTCGTGTGAGAGCTAATTCAATCAAGGAAACACTGCATGTTGGTGAAGGGCATATTGAAGAAGGATCAGCCAAGTGGTTCTTGTGGGAGAACAACTCCATTTGGCTCACTAACTTCACACACCATCAGGCTTCCAAGCAGCTCTCAAGGAAACTCAGTTTTCACACTCTATGCTTAGTTCCCTTTGAGTGCATTATCTAGGAATGAACCTGGTAGAGCATCGCACACAAACGAATGCTCCACATGCGGGTTTCACATGCCACCAACTCCACATTCACAGGCAACTTCAGCGCCACAGCCGTTTTCACATAGCCCTCAATGCAAAGGCTCTAGAGGCAAATATTGGTGTGAGAGCTAATTCAATCAAGGAAACACTGCGTGTTGGAGAAGGGCATATTGAAGAAGGATCAGCCGAGTGGTTCTTGTGGGAGAACAACTCCATTTGGCTCACTAACTTCACACACCATCAGGCTTCCAAGCAGCTCTCAAGGAAACTCAGTTTTCACACTCTATGCTTAGTGCCCTTTGAGTGCATTATCTAGGAATGAACCTGGTAGAGCATCCCACACAAACGAATGCTCCACATGCGGGTTTCACATGCCACCAACTCCACATTCACAGGCAACTTCAGCGCCACAGCCGTTTTCAGATAGCCCTCAATGCAAAGGCTCTAGACGCAAATATTGGTGTGAGAGCTAATTCAATCAAGGAAACACTGCATGTTGGTGAAGGGCATATTGAAGAAGGATCAGCCGAGTGGTTCTTGTGGGAGAACAACTCCATTTGGCTCACTAACTTCACGCAACATCAGGCTTCCAAGCAGCTCTCAAGGAAACTCAGTTTTCACACTCTATGCTTAGTGCCCTTTGAGTGCATTATCTAGGAATGAACCTGGTAGAGCATCGCACACAAACGAATGCTCCACATGCGGGTTTCACATGCCACCAACTCCACATTCACAGGCAACTTCAGCGCCACAGCCGTTTTCACATACCCCTCAATGCAAAGGCTCTCGACGCAAATATTGGTGTGAGAGCTAATTCAATCAAGGAAACACTGCGTGTTGGTGAAGGGCATATTGAAGAAGGATCAGCCGAGTGGTTCTTGTGGGAGAACAACTCCATTTGGCTCACTAACTTCACACACCATCAGGCTTCCAAGCAGCTCTCAAGGAAACTCAGTTTTCACACTCTATGCTTAGTGCCCTTTGAGTGCATTATCTAGGAATGAACCTGGTAGAGCATCCCACACAAACGAATGCTCCACATGCGGGTTTCACATGCCACCAACTCCACATTCACAGGCAACTTCAGCGCCACAGCCGTTTTCAGATAGCCCTCAATGCAAAGGCTCTAGACGCAAATATTGGTGTGAGAGCTAATTCAATCAAGGAAACACTGCATGTTGGTGAAGGGCATATTGAAGAAGGATCAGCCGAGTGGTTCTTGTGGGAGAACAACTCCATTTGGCTCACTAACTTCACGCAACATCAGGCTTCCAAGCAGCTCTCAAGGAAACTCAGTTTTCACACTCTATGCTTAGTGCCCTTTGAGTGCATTATCTAGGAATGAACCTGGTAGAGCATCCCACACAAACGAATGCTCCACATGCGGGTTTCACATGCCACCAACTCCACATTCACAGGCAACTTCAGCGCCACAGCCGTTTTCAGATAGCCCTCAATGCAAAGGCTCTCGATGCAAATATTGGTGTGAGAGCTAATTCAATCAAGGAAACACTGCATGTTGGTGAAGGGCATATTGAAGAAGGATCAGCCGAGTGGTTCTTGTGGGAGAACAACTCCATTTGGCTCACTAACTTCACACACCATCAGGCTTCCAAGCAGCTCTCAAGGAAACTCAGTTTTCACACTCTATGCTTAGTGCCCTTTGAGTGCATTATCTAGGAATGAACCTGGTAGAGCATCCCACACAAACGAATGCTCCACATTCGGGTTTCACATGCCACCAACTCCACATTCACAGGCAACTTCAGCGCCACAGCCGTTTTCAGATAGCCCTCAATGCAAAGGCTCTAGACGCAAATATTCGTGTGAGAGCTAATTCAATCAAGGAAACACTGCATGTTGGTGAAGGGCATATTGAAGAAGGATCAGCCGAGTGGTTCTTGTGGGAGAACAACTCCATTTGGCTCACTAACTTCACACCAACAGGCTTCCAAGCAGCTCTCAAGGAAACTCAGTTTTCACACTCTATGCTTAGTGCCCTTTGAGTGCATTATCTAGGAATGAACCTGGTAGAGCATCCCACACAAACGAATGCTCCACATGCGGGTTTCACATGCCACCAACTCCACATTCACAGGCAACTTCAGCGCCACAGCCGTTTTCAGATAGCCCTCAATGCAAAGGCTCTCGACGCAAATATTTGTGTGAGAGCTAATTCAATCAAGGAAACAATGCATGTTGGTGAAGGGCATATTGAAGAAGGATCAGCCGAGTGGTTCTTGTGGGAGAACAACTCCATTTAGCTCACTAACTTCGCACACCATCAGGCTTCCAAGCAGCTCTCAAGGAAACTCAGTTTTCACACTCTATGCTTAGTGCCCTTTGAGTGCATTATCTAGGAATGAACCTGGTAGAGCATCCCACACAAACGAATGCTCCACATGCGGGTTTCACATGCCACCAACTCCACATTCACAGGCAACTTCAGCGCCATAGCCGTTTTCAGATAGCCCTCAATGCAAAGGCTCTAGACGCAAATATTGGTGTGAGAGCTAATTCAATCAAGGAAACACTGCATGTTGGTGAAGGGCATATTGAAGAAGGATCAGCCGAGTGGTTCTTGTGGGAGAACAACTCCATTTAGCTCACTAACTTCACACACCATCAGGCTTCCAAACAGCTCTCAAGGAAACTCAGTTTTCACACTCTACGCTTAGTGCCCTTTGAGTGCATTATCTAGGAATGAACCTGGTAGAGCATCCCACACAAACGAATGCTCCACATTCGGGTTTCACATGCCACCAACTCCACATTCACAGGCAACTTCAGCGCCACAGACGTTTTCAGATAGCCCTCAATGCAAAGGCTCTAGACGCAAATATTGGTGTGAGAGCTAATTCAATCAAGGAAACACTGCATGTTGGTGAAGGGCATATTGAAGAAGGATCAGGGGAGTGGTTCTTGTGGGAGAACAACTCCATTTGGCTCACTAACTTCACACACCATCAGGCTTCCAAGCAGCTCTCAAGGAAACTCAGTTTTCACACTCTATGCTTAGTGCCCTTTGAGTGCATTATCTAGGAATGAACCTGGTAGAGCATCCCACACAAACGAATGCTCCACATGCGGGTTTCACATGCCACCAACTCCACATTCACAGGCAACTTCAGCGCCACAGCCGTTTTCAGATAGCCCTCAATGCAAAGGCTCTAGATGCAAATATTGGTGTGAGAGCTAATTCAATCAAGGAAACACTGCATGTTGGTGAAGGGCATATTGAAGAAGGATCAGCCGAGTGGTTCTTGTGGGAGAACAACTCCATTTGGCTCACTAACTTCACACACCATCAGGCTTCCAAGCAGCTCTCAAGGAAACTCAGTTTTCACACTCTATGCTTAGTGCCCTTTGAGTGCATTATCTAGGAATGAACCTGGTAGAGCATCCCACACAAACGAATGCTCCACATGCAGGTTTCACATGCCACCAACTCCACATTCACAGGCAACTTCAGCGCCACAGCCGTTTTCAGATAGCCCTCAATGCAAAGGCTCTAGACGCAAATATTGGTGTGAGAGCTAATTCAATCAAGGAAACACTGCATGTTGGTGAAGGGCATATTGAAGAAGGATCAGCCGAGTGGTTCTTGTGGGAGAACAACTCCATTTGGCTCACTAACTTCACACACCAACAGGCTTCCAAGCAGCTCTCAAGGAAACTCAGTTTTCACACTCTATGCTTAGTGCCCTTTGAGTGCATTATCTAGGAATGAACCTGGTAGAGCATCCCACACAAACGAATGCTCCACATGCGGGTTTCACATGCCACCAACTCCACATTCACAGGCAACTTCAGCGCCACAGCCGTTTTCAGATAGCCCTCAATGCAAAGGCTCTCGATGCAAATATTGGTGTGAGAGCTAATTCAATCAAGGAAACACTGCATGTTGGTGAAGGGCATATTGAAGAAGGATCAGCCGAGTGGTTCTTGTGGGAGAACAACTCCATTTGGCTCACTAACTTCACACACCATCAGGCTTCCAAGCAGCTCTCAAGGAAACTCAGTTTTCACACTCTATGCTTAGTGCCCTTTGAGTGCATTATCTAGGAATGAACCTGGTAGAGCATCCCACACAAACGAATGCTCCACATGCGGGTTTCACATGCCACCAACTCCACATTCACAGGCAACTTCAGCGCCACAGCCGTTTTCAGATAGCCCTCAATGCAAAGGCTCTCGACGCAAATATTGGTGTGAGAGCTAATTCAATCAAGGAAACACTGCATGTTGGTGAAGGGCATATTGAAGAAGGATCAGCCGAGTGGTTCTTGTGGGAGAACAACTCCATTTGGCTCACTAACTTCACACACCATCAGGCTTCCAAGCAGCTCTCAAGGAAACTCAGTTTTCACACTCTATGCTTAGTGCCCTTTGAGTGCATTATCTAGGAATGAACCTGGTAGAGCATCCCACACAAACGAATGCTCCACATTCGGGTTTCACATGCCACCAACTCCACATTCACAGGCAACTTCAGCGCCACAGCCGTTTTCAGATAGCCCTCAATGCAAAGGCTCTAGACGCAAATATTGGTGTGAGAGCTAATTCAATCAAGGAAACACTGCATGTTGGTGAAGGGCATATTGAAGAAGGATCAGCCGAGTGGTTCTTGTGGGAGAACAACTCCATTTGGCTCACTAACTTCACACACCAACAGGCTTCCAAGCAGCTCTCAAGGAAACTCAGTTTTCACACTCTATGCTTAGTGCCCTTTGAGTGCATTATCTAGGAATGAACCTGGTAGAGCATCCCACACAAACGAATGCTCCACATGCGGGTTTCACATGCCACCAACTCCACATTCACAGGCAACTTCAGCGCCACAGCCGTTTTCAGATAGCCCTCAATGCAAAGGCTCTCGATGCAAATATTTGTGTGAGAGCTAATTCAATCAAGGAAACAATGCATGTTGGTGAAAGGCATATTGAAGAAGGATCAGCCGAGTGGTTCTTGTGGGAGAACAACTCCATTTAGCTCACTAACTTCGCACACCATCAGGCTTCCAAGCAGCTCTCAAGGAAACTCAGTTTTCACACTCTATGCTTAGTGCCCTTTGAGTGCATTATCTAGGAATGAACCTGGTAGAGCATCCCACACAAACGAATGCTCCACATGCGGGTTTCACATGCCACCAACTCCACATTCACAGGCAACTTCAGCGCCATAGCCGTTTTCAGATAGCCCTCAATGCAAAGGCTCTAGATGCAAATATTGGTGTGAGAGCTAATTCAATCAAGGAAACACTGCATGTTGGTGAAGGGCATATTGAAGAAGGATCAGCCGAGTGGTTCTTGTGGGAGAACAACTCCATTTGGCTCACTAACTTCACACACCATCAGGCTTCCAAGCAGCTCTCAAGGAAACTCAGTTTTCACACTCTATGCTTAGTGCCCTTTGAGTGCATTATCTAGGAATGAACCTGGTAGAGCATCCCACACAAACGAATGCTCCACATGCGGGTTTCACATGCCACCAACTCCACATTCACAGGCAACTTCAGCGCCACAGCCGTTTTCAGATAGCCCTCAATGCAATGGCTCTCGATGCAAATATTGGTGTGAGAGCTAATTCAATCAAGGAAACACTGCATGTTGGTGAAGGGCATATTGAAGAAGGATCAGCCGAGTGGTTCTTGTGGGAGAACAACTCCATTTGGCTCACTAACTTCACACACCATCAGGCTTCCAAGCAGCTCTCAAGGAAACTCAGTTTTCACACTCTATGCTTAGTGCCCTTTGAGTGCATTTTCTAGGAATGAACCTGGTAGAGCATCCCACACAAACGAATGCTCCACATGCGGGTTTCACATGCCACCAACTCCACATTCACAGGCAACTTCAGCGCCACAGCCGTTTTCAGATAGCCCTCAATGCAAAGGCCCTAGACGCAAATATTGGTGTGAGAGCTAATTCAATCAAGGAAACACTGCATGTTGGTGAAGGGCATATTGAAGAAGGATCAGCCGAGTGGTTCTTGTGGGAGAACAACTCCATTTGGCTCACTAACTTCACACACCATCAGGCTTCCAAGCAGCTCTCAAGGAAACTCAGTTTTCACACTCTATGCTTAGTGCCCTTTGAGTGCCTAGGACTGAAATGAAGCTTGGTGAGCATCCCACACAAATGAATGCTCCACATGCGGGTTTCACATGCCACCAACTCCACATTCTCAGGCAACTTCAGCGCCACAGCCGTTTTCAGATAGCCCTCAATGCAAAGGCTCTAGACGCAAATATTGGTGTGAGAGCTAATTCAATCAAGCAAACACTGCATGTTGGTGAAGGGCATATTGAAGAAGGATCAGCCGAGTGGTTCTTGTGGGAGAACAACTCCATTTGGCTCACTAACTTCACACACCATCAGGCTTCCAAGCAGCTCTCAAGGAAACTCAGTTTTCACACTCTATGCTTAGTGCCCTTTGAGTGCATTATCTAGGAATGAACCTGGTAGAGCATCCCACACAAACGAATGCTCCACATGCGGGTTTCACATGCCACCAACTCCACATTCACAGGCAACTTCAGCGCCACAGCCGTTTTCAGATAGCCCTCAATGCAAAGGCTCTCGACGCAAATATTGGTGTGAGAGCTAATTCAATCAAGCAAACACTGCATGTTGGTGAAGGGCATATTGAAGAAGGATCAGCCGAGTGGTTCTTGTGGGAGAACAACTCCATTTGGCTCACTAACTTCACACACCATCAGGCTTCCAAGCAGCTCTCAAGGAAACTCAGTTTTCACACTCTATGCTTAGTGCCCTTTGAGTGCATTATCTAGGAATGAACCTGGTAGAGCATCCCACACAAACGAATGCTCCACATGCGGGTTTCACATGCCACCAACTCCACATTCACAGGCAACTTCAGCGCCACAGCCGTTTTCAGATAGCCCTCAATGCAAAGGCTCTCGACGCAAATATTGGTGTGAGAGCTAATTCAATCAAGGAAACACTGCATGTTGGTGAAGGGCATATTGAAGAAGGATCAGCCGAGTGGTTCTTGTGGGAGAACAACTCCATTTGGCTCACTAACTTCACACACCATCAGGCTTCCAAGCAGCTCTCAAGGAAACTCAGTTTTCACACTCTATGCTTAGTGCCCTTTGAGTGCATTTTCTAGGAATGAACCTGGTAGAGCATCCCACACAAACGAATGCTCCACATGCGGGTTTCACATGCCACCAACTCCACATTCACAGGCAACTTCAGCGCCACAGCCGTTTTCAGATAGCCCTCAATGCAAAGGCCCTAGACGCAAATATTGGTGTGAGAGCTAATTCAATCAAGGAAACACTGCATGTTGGTGAAGGGCATATTGAAGAAGGATCAGCCGAGTGGTTCTTGTGGGAGAACAACTCCATTTGGCTCACTAACTTCACACACCATCAGGCTTCCAAGCAGCTCTCAAGGAAACTCAGTTTTCACACTCTATGCTTAGTGCCCTTTGAGTGCCTAGGACTGAAATGAAGCTTGGTGAGCATCCCACACAAATGAATGCTCCACATGCGGGTTTCACATGCCACCAACTCCACATTCTCAGGCAACTTCAGCGCCACAGCCGTTTTCAGATAGCCCTCAATGCAAAGGCTCTAGACGCAAATATTGGTGTGAGAGCTAATTCAATCAAGGAAACACTGCATGTTGGTGAAGGGCATATTGAAGAAGGATCAGCCGAGTGGTTCTTGTGGGAGAACAACTCCATTTGGCTCACTAACTTCACACACCATCAGGCTTCCAAGCAGCTCTCAAGGAAACTCAGTTTTCACACTCTATGCTTAGTGCCCTTTGAGTGCATTATCTAGGAATGAACCTGGTAGAGCATCCCACACAAACGAATGCTCCACATGCGGGTTTCACATGCCACCAACTCCACATTCACAGGCAACTTCAGCGCCACAGCCGTTTTCAGATAGCCCTCAATGCAAAGGCTCTCGACGCAAATATTGGTGTGAGAGCTAATTCAATCAAGCAAACACTGCATGTTGGTGAAGGGCATATTGAAGAAGGATCAGCCGAGTGGTTCTTGTGGGAGAACAACTCCATTTGGCTCACTAACTTCACACACCATCAGGCTTCCAAGCAGCTCTCAAGGAAACTCAGTTTTCACACTCTATGCTTAGTGCCCTTTGAGTGCATTATCTAGGAATGAACCTGGTAGAGCATCCCACACAAACGAATGCTCCACATGCGGGTTTCACATGCCACCAACTCCACATTCACAGGCAACTTCAGCGCCACAGCCGTTTTCAGATAGCCCTCAATGCAAAGGCTCTCGACGCAAATATTGGTGTGAGAGCTAATTCAATCAAGCAAACACTGCATGTTGGTGAAGGGCATATTGAAGAAGGATCAGCCGAGTGGTTCTTGTGGGAGAACAACTCCATTTGGCTCACTAACTTCACACACCATCAGGCTTCCAAGCAGCTCTCAAGGAAACTCAGTTTTCACACTCTATGCTTAGTGCCCTTTGAGTGCATTATCTAGGAATGAACCTGGTAGAGCTTCCCACACAAACGAATGCTCCACATGCGGGTTTCACATGCCACCATCTCCACATTCACAGGCAACTTCAGCGCCACAGCCGTTTTCAGATAGTCCTCAATGCAAAGGCTCTCGACGCAAATATTGGTGTGAGAGCTAATTCAATCAAGGAAACACTGCATGTTGGTGAAGGGCATATTGAAGAAGGATCAGCCGAGTGGTTCTTGTGGGAGAACAACTCCATTTGGCTCACTAACTTCACACACCATCAGGCTTCCAAGCAGCTCTCAAGGAAACTCAGTTTTCACACTCTATGCTTAGTGCCCTTTGAGTGCCTAGGACTGAAATGAAGCTTGGTGAGCATCCCACACAAATGAATGCTCCACATGCGGGTTTCACATGCCACCAACTCCACATTCACAGGCAACTTCAGCGCCACAGCCGTTTTCAGATACCCCTCAATGCAAAGGCCCTAGACGCAAATATTGGTGTGAGAGCTAATTCAATCAAGGAAACACTGCATGTTGGTGAAGGGCATATTGAAGAAGGATCAGCCGAGTGGTTCTTGTGGGAGAACAACTCCATTTGGCTCACTAACTTCACACACCATCAGGCTTCCAAGCAGCTCTCAAGGAAACTCAGTTTTCACACTCTATGCTTAGTGCCCTTTGAGTGCATTATCTAGGAATGAACCTGGTAGAGCATCCCACACAAACGAATGCTCCACATGCGGGTTTCACATGCCACCAACTCCACATTCTCAGGCAACTTCAGCGCCACAGCCGTTTTCAGATAGCCCTCAATGCAAATCTCTAGACGCAAATATTGGTGTGAGAGCTAATTCAATCAAGGAAACACTGCATGTTGGTGAAGGGCATATTGAAGAAGGATCAGCCGAGTGGTTCTTGTGGGAGAACAACTCCATTTGGCTCACTAACTTCACACACCATCAGGCTTCCAAGCAGCTCTCAAGGAAACTCAGTTTTCACACTCTATGCTTAGTGCCCTTTGAGTGCATTATCTAGGAATGAACCTGGTAGAGCATCCCACACAAACGAATGCTCCACATGCAGGTTTCACATGCCACCAACTCCACATTCACAGGCAGCTTCAGCGCCACAGCCGTTTTCAGATAGCCCTCAATGCAAAGGCTCTAGACGCAAATATTGGTGTGAGAGCTAATTCAATCAAGGAAACACTGCATGTTGGTGAAGGGCATATTGAAGAAGGATCAGCCGAGTGGTTCTTGTGGGAGAACAACTCCATTTGGCTCACTAACTTCACACACCAACAGGCTTCCAAGCAGCTCTCAAGGAAACTCAGTTTTCACACTCTATGCTTAGTGCCCCTTGAGTGCATTATCTAGGAATGAACCTAGTAGAGCATCCCACACAAACGAATGCTCCACATGCGGGTTTCACATGCCACCAACTCCACATTCTCAGGCAACTTCAGCGCCACAGCCGTTTTCAGATAGCCCTCAATGCAAATCTCTAGACGCAAATATTGGTGTGAGAGCTAATTCAATCAAGGAAACACTGCATGTTGGTGAAGGGCATATTGAAGAAGGATCACCTGAGTGGTTCTTGTGGGAGAACAACTCCATTTGGCTCACTAACTTCACACACCATCAGGCTTCCAAGCAGCTCTCAAGGAAACTCAGTTTTCACACTCTATGCTTAGTGCCCTTTGAGTGCATTATCTAGAAATGAACCTGGTAGAGCATCCCACACAAACGAATGCTCCACATGCGGGTTTCACATGCCACCAACTCCACATTCACAGGCAACTTCAGCGCCACAGCCGTTTTCAGATAGCCCTCAATGCAAAGGCTCTAGACGCAAATATTGGTGTGAGAGCTAATTCAATCAAGGAAACACTGCATGTTGGTGAAGGGCATATTGAAGAAGGATCAGCCGAGTGGTTCTTGTGGGAGAACAACTCCATTTGGCTCACTAACTTCACACACCATCAGGCTTCCAAGCAGCTCTCAAGGAAACTCAGTTTTCACACTCTATGCTTAGTGCCCCTTGAGTGCATTATCTAGGAATGAACCTAGTAGAGCATCCCACACAAACGAATGCTCCACATGCGGGTTTCACATGCCACCAACTCCACATTCACAGGCAACTTCAGCGCCACAGCCGTTTTCAGATAGCCCTCAATGCAAAGGCTCTCGACGCAAATATTGGTGTGAGAGCTAATTCAATCAAGGAAACACTGCATGTTGGTGAAGGGCATATTGAAGAAGGATCAGCCGAGTGGTTCTTGTGGGAGAACAACTCCATTTGGCTCACTAACTTCACACACCATCAGGCTTCCAAGCAGCTCTCAAGGAAACTCAGTTTTCACACTCTATGCTTAGTGCCCTTTGAGTGCCTAGGACTGAAATGAAGCTTGGTGAGCATCCCACACAAATGAATGCTCCACATGCGGGTTTCACATGCCACCAACTCCACATTCACAGGCAACTTCAGCGCCACAGCCGTTTTCAGATACCCCTCAATGCAAAGGCCCTAGACGCAAATATTGGTGTGAGAGCTAATTCAATCAAGGAAACACTGCATGTTGGTGAAGGGCATATTGAAGAAGGATCACCTGAGTGGTTCTTGTGGGAGAACAACTCCATTTGGCTCACTAACTTCACACACCATCAGGCTTCCAAGCAGCTCTCAAGGAAACTCAGTTTTCACACTCTATGCTTAGTGCCCTTTGAGTGCATTATCTAGAAATGAACCTGGTAGAGCATCCCACACAAACGAATGCTCCACATGCGGGTTTCACATGCCACCAACTCCACATTCACAGGCAACTTCAGCGCCACAGCCGTTTTCAGATAGCCCTCAATGCAAAGGCTCTAGACGCAAATATTGGTGTGAGAGCTAATTCAATCAAGGAAACACTGCATGTTGGTGAAGGGCATATTGAAGAAGGATCAGCCGAGTGGTTCTTGTGGGAGAACAACTCCATTTGGCTCACTAACTTCACACACCATCAGGCTTCCAAGCAGCTCTCAAGGAAACTCAGTTTTCACACTCTATGCTTAGTGCCCCTTGAGTGCATTATCTAGGAATGAACCTAGTAGAGCATCCCACACAAACGAATGCTCCACATGCGGGTTTCACATGCCACCAACTCCACATTCACAGGCAACTTCAGCGCCACAGCCGTTTTCAGATAGCCCTCAATGCAAAGGCTCTAGACGCAAATATTGGTGTGAGAGCTAATTCAATCAAGGAAACACTGCATGTTGGTGAAGGGCATATTGAAGAAGGATCAGCCGAATGGTTCTTGTGGGAGAACAACTCCATTTGGCCCACTAACTTCACACACCATCAGGCTTCCAAGCAGCTCTCAAGGAAACTCAGTTTTCACACTCTATGCTTAGTGCCCTTTGAGTGCATTATCTAGGAATGAACCTGGTAGAGCATCCCACACAAACGAATGCTCCACATGCGGGTTTCACATGCCACCAACTCCACATTCACAGGCAACTTCAGCGCCACAGCCGTTTTCAGATAGCCCTCAATGCAAAGGCTCTCGACGCAAATATTGGTGTGAGAGCTAATTCAATCAAGGAAACACTGCATGTTGGTGAAGGACATATTGAAGAAGGATCAGCCGAGTGGTTCTTGTGGGAGAACAACTCCATTTGGCTCACTAACTTCACACACCATCAGGCTTCCAAGCAGCTCTCAAGGAAACTCAGTTTTCACACTCTATGCTTAGTGCCCTTTGAGTGCATTATCTAGGAATGAACCTGGTAGAGCATCCCACACAAACGAATGCTCCACATGCGGGTTTCACATGCCACCAACTCCACATTCACAGGCAACTTCAGCGCCACAGCCGTTTTCAGATAGCCCTCAATGCAATGGCTCTAGACGCAAATATTGGTGTGAGAGCTAATTCAATCAAGGAAACACTGCATGTTGGTGAAGGGCATATTGAAGAAGGATCAACCGAGTGGTTCTTGTGGGAGAACAACTCCATTTGGCTCACTAACTTCACACACCATCAGGCTTCCAAGCAGCTCTCAAGGAAACTCAGTTTTCACACTCTATGCTTAGTGCCCTTTGAGTGCATTATCTAGGAATGAACCTGGTAGAGCATCCCACACAAACGAATGCTCCACATGCGGGTTTCACATGCCACCAACTCCACATTCACAGGCAACTTCAGCGCCACAGCCGTTTTCAGATAGCCCTCAATGCAAAGGCTCTAGACGCAATTATTGGTGTGAGAGCTAATTCAATCAAGGAAACACTGCATGTTGGTGAAGGGCATATTGAAGAAGGATCAGCCGAGTGGTTCTTGTGGGAGAACAACTCCATTTTTCTCACTAACTTCACACACCATCAGGCTTCCAAGCAGCTCTCAAGGAAACTCAGTTTTCACACTCTATGCTTAGTGCCCTTTGAGTGCATTATCTAGGAATGAACCTGGTAGAGCATCCCACACAAACGAATGCTCCACATGCAGGTTTCACATGCCACCAACTCCACATTCACAGGCAACTTCAGCGCCACAGCCGTTTTCAGATAGCCCTCAATGCAAAGGCTCTAGACGCAAATATTGGTGTGAGAGCTAATTCAATCAAGGAAACACTGCATGTTGGTGAAGGGCATATTGAAGAAGGATCAGCCGAGTGGTTCTTGTGGGAGAACAACTCCATTTGGCTCACTAACTTCACACACCATCAGGCTTCCAAGCAGCTCTCAAGGAAACTCAGTTTTCACACTCTATGCTTAGTGCCCTTTGAGTGCATTATCTAGGAATGAACCTGGTAGAGCATCCCACACAAACGAATGCTCCACATGCGGGTTTCACATGCCACCAACTCCACATTCACAGGCAACTTCAGCGCCACAGCCGTTTTCAGATAGCCCTCAATGCAAAGGCTCTAGACGCAAATATTGGTGTGAGAGCTAATTCAATCAAGGAAACACTGCATGTTGGTGAAGGGCATATTGAAGAAGGATCAACCGAGTGGTTCTTGTGGGAGAACAACTCCATTTGGCTCACTAACTTCACACACCATCAGGCTTCCAAGCAGCTCTCAAGGAAACTCAGTTTTCACACTCTATGCTTAGTGCCCTTTGAGTGCATTATCTAGGAATGAACCTGGTAGAGCATCCCACACAAACGAATGCTCCACATGCGGGTTTCACATGCCACCAACTCCACATTCACAGGCAACTTCAGCGCCACAGCCGTTTTCAGATAGCCCTCAATGCAAAGGCTCTAGACGCAAATATTGGTGTGAGAGCTAATTCAATCAAGGAAACACTGCATGTTGGTGAAGGGCATATTGAAGAAGGATCAGCCGAGTGGTTCTTGTGGGAGAACAACTCCATTTGTCTCACTAACTTCACACACCATCAGGCTTCCAAGCAGCTTTCAAGGAAACTCAGTTTTCACACTCTATGCTTAGTGCCCTTTGAGTGCATTATCTAGGAATGAACCTGGTAGAGCATCCCACACAAACGAATGCTCCACATGCAGGTTTCACATGCCACCAACTCCACATTCACAGGCAACTTCAGCGCCACAGCCGTTTTCAGATAGCCCTCAATGCAAAGGCTCTAGACGCAAATATTGGTGTGAGAGCTAATTCAATCAAGGAAACACTGCATGTTGGTGAAGGGCATATTGAAGAAGGATCAGCCGAGTGGTTCTTGTGGGAGAACAACTCCATTTGGCTCACTAACTTCACACACCATCAGGCTTCCAAGCAGCTCTCAAGGAAACTCAGTTTTCACACTCTATGCTTAGTGCCCTTTGAGTGCATTATCTAGGAATGAACCTGGTAGAGCATCCCACACAAACGAATGCTCCACATGCGGGTTTCACATGCCACCAACTCCACATTCACAGGCAACTTCAGCGCCACAGCCGTTTTCAGATAGCCCTCAATGCAAATCTCTCGACGCAAATATTGGTGTGAGAGCTAATTCAATCAAGGAAACACTGCATGTTGATGAAGGGCATATTGAAGAAGGATCAGCCGAGTGGTTCTTGTGGGAGAACAACTCCATTTGGCTCACTAAACTTCACACACCATCAGGTTTCCAAGCAGCTCTCAAGGAAACTCAGTTTTCACACTCTATGCTTAGTGCCCTTTGAGTGCATTATCTAGGAATGAACCTGGTAGAGCATCCCACACAAACGAATGCTCCACATGCGGGTTTCACATGCCACCAACTCCACATTCACAGGCAACTTCAGCGCCACAGCCATTTTCAGATAGCCCTCAATGCAAATCTCTAGACGCAAATATTGGTGTGAGAGCTAATTCAATCAAGGAAACACTGCATGTTGGTGAAGGGCATATTGAAGAAGGATCAGCCGAGTGGTTCTTGTGGGAGAACAACTCCATTTGGCTCACTAACTTCACACACCATCAGGCTTCCAAGCAGCTCTCAAGGAAACTCAGTTTTCACACTCTATGCTTAGTGCCCTTTGAGTGCATTATCTAGGAATGAACCTGGTAGAGCATCCCACACAAACGAATGCTCCACATGCAGGTTTCACATGCCACCAACTCCACATTCACAGGCAACTTCAGCGCCACAGCCGTTTTCAGATAGCCCTCAATGCAAAGGCTCTAGACGCAAATATTGGTGTGAGAGCTAATTCAATCAAGGAAACACTGCATGTTGGTGAAGGGCATATTGAAGAAGGATCAGCCGAGTGGTTCTTGTGGGAGAACAACTCCATTTGGCTCACTAACTTCACACACCATCAGGCTTCCAAGCAGCTCTCAAGGAAACTCAGTTTTCACACTCTATGCTTAGTGCCCTTTGAGTGCATTATCTAGGAATGAACCTGGTAGAGCATCCCACACAAACGAATGCTCCACATGCGGGTTTCACATGCCACCAACTCCACATTCACAGGCAACTTCAGCGCCACAGCCGTTTTCAGATAGCCCTCAATGCAAAGGCTCTAGACGCAAATATTGGTGTGAGAGCTAATTCAATCAAGGAAACACTGCATGTTGGTGAAGGGCATATTGAAGAAGGATCAACCGAGTGGTTCTTGTGGGAGAACAACTCCATTTGGCTCACTAACTTCACACACCATCAGGCTTCCAAGCAGCTCTCAAGGAAACTCAGTTTTCACACTCTATGCTTAGTGCCCTTTGAGTGCATTATCTAGGAATGAACCTGGTAGAGCATCCCACACAAACGAATGCTCCACATGCGGGTTTCACATGCCACCAACTCCACATTCACAGGCAACTTCAGCGCCACAGCCATTTTCAGATAGCCCTCAATGCAAATCTCTAGACGCAAATATTGGTGTGAGAGCTAATTCAATCAAGGAAACACTGCATGTTGGTGAAGGGCATATTGAAGAAGGATCAGCCGAGTGGTTCTTGTGGGAGAACAACTCCATTTGGCTCACTAACTTCACACACCATCAGGCTTCCAAGCAGCTCTCAAGGAAACTCAGTTTTCACACTCTATGCTTAGTGCCCTTTGAGTGCATTATCTAGGAATGAACCTGGTAGAGCATCCCACACAAACGAATGCTCCACATGCGGGTTTCACATGCCACCAACTCCACATTCACAGGCAACTTCAGCGCCACAGCCGTTTTCAGATAGCCCTCAATGCAAAGGCTCTAGACGCAAATATTGGTGTGAGAGCTAATTCAATCAAGGAAACACTGCGTGTTGGTGAAGGGCATATTGAAGAAGGATCAGCCGAGTGGTTCTTGTGGGAGAACAACTCCATTTGGCTCACTAACTTCACACACCATCAGGCTTCCAAGCAGCTCTCAAGGAAACTCAGTTTTCACACTCTATGCTTAGTGCCCTTTGAGTGCATTATCTAGGAATGAACCTGGTAGAGCATCCCACACAAACGAATGCTCCACATGCGGGTTTCACATGCCACCAACTCCACATTCACAGGCAACTTCAGCGCCACAGCCGTTTTCAGATAGCCCTCAATGCAAAGGCTCTAGACGCAAATATTGGTGTGAGAGCTAATTCAATCAAGGAAACACTGCGTGTTGGTGAAGGGCATATTGAAGAAGGATCAGCCGAGTGGTTCTTGTGGGAGAACAACTCCATTTGTCTCACTAACTTCACACACCATCAGGCTTCCAAGCAGCTTTCAAGGAAACTCAGTTTTCACACTCTATGCTTAGTGCCCTTTGAGTGCATTATCTAGGAATGAACCTGGTAGAGCATCCCACACAAACGAATGCTCCACATGCAGGTTTCACATGCCACCAACTCCACATTCACAGGCAACTTCAGCGCCACAGCCGTTTTCAGATAGCCCTCAATGCAAAGGCTCTAGACGCAAATATTGGTGTGAGAGCTAATTCAATCAAGGAAACACTGCATGTTGGTGAAGGGCATATTGAAGAAGGATCAGCCGAGTGGTTCTTGTGGGAGAACAACTCCATTTGGCTCACTAACTTCACACACCATCAGGCTTCCAAGCAGCTCTCAAGGAAACTCAGTTTTCACACTCTATGCTTAGTGCCCTTTGAGTGCATTATCTAGGAATGAACCTGGTAGAGCATCCCACACAAACGAATGCTCCACATGCGGGTTTCACATGCCACCAACTCCACATTCACAGGCAACTTCAGCGCCACAGCCGTTTTCAGATAGCCCTCAATGCAAATCTCTCGACGCAAATATTGGTGTGAGAGCTAATTCAATCAAGGAAACACTGCATGTTGATGAAGGGCATATTGAAGAAGGATCAGCCGAGTGGTTCTTGTGGGAGAACAACTCCATTTGGCTCACTAAACTTCACACACCATCAGGTTTCCAAGCAGCTCTCAAGGAAACTCAGTTTTCACACTCTATGCTTAGTGCCCTTTGAGTGCATTATCTAGGAATGAACCTGGTAGAGCATCCCACACAAACGAATGCTCCACATGCGGGTTTCACATGCCACCAACTCCACATTCACAGGCAACTTCAGCGCCACAGCCATTTTCAGATAGCCCTCAATGCAAATCTCTAGACGCAAATATTGGTGTGAGAGCTAATTCAATCAAGGAAACACTGCATGTTGGTGAAGGGCATATTGAAGAAGGATCAGCCGAGTGGTTCTTGTGGGAGAACAACTCCATTTGGCTCACTAACTTCACACACCATCAGGCTTCCAAGCAGCTCTCAAGGAAACTCAGTTTTCACACTCTATGCTTAGTGCCCTTTGAGTGCATTATCTAGGAATGAACCTGGTAGAGCATCCCACACAAACGAATGCTCCACATGGGGGTTTCACATGCCACCAACTCCACATTCACAGGCAACTTCAGCGCCACAGCCGTTTTCAGATAGCCCTCAATGCAAAGGCTCTAGACGCAAATATTGGTGTGAGAGCTAATTCAATCAAGGAAACACTGCATGTTGGTGAAGGGCATATTGAAGAAGGATTGGGGAGTGGTTCTTGTGGGAGAACAACTCCATTTGGCTCACTAACTTCACACACCATCAGGCTTCCAAGCAGCTCTCAAGGAAACTCAGTTTTCACACTCTATGCTTAGTGCCCTTTGAGTGCATTATCTAGGAATGAACCTGGTAGAGCATCCCACACAAACGAATGCTCCACATGCGGGTTTCACATGCCACCAACTCCACATTCACAGGCAACTTCAGCGCCACAGCCGTTTTCAGATAGCCCTCAATGCAAAGGCTCTAGACGCAAATATTGGTGTGAGAGCTAATTCAATCAAGGAAACACTGCGTGTTGGTGAAGGGCATATTGAAGAAGGATCAGCCGAGTGGTTCTTGTGGGAGAACAACTCCATTTGGCTCACTAACTTCACACACCATCAGGCTTCCAAGCAGCTCTCAAGGAAACTCAGTTTTCACACTCTATGCTTAGTGCCCTTTGAGTGCATTATCTAGGAATGAACCTGGTAGAGCATCCCACACAAACGAATGCTCCACATGCGGGTTTCACATGCCACCAACTCCACATTCACAGGCAACTTCAGCGCCACAGCCGTTTTCAGATAGCCCTCAATGCAAAGGCTCTAGACGCAAATATTGGTGTGAGAGCTAATTCAATCAAGGAAACACTGCATGTTGGTGAAGGGCATATTGAAGAAGGATCAGCCGAGTGGTTCTTGTGGGAGAACAACTCCATTTGGCTCACTAACTTCACGCAACATCAGGCTTCCAAGCAGCTCTCAAGGAAACTCAGTTTTCACACTCTATGCTTAGTGCCCTTTGAGTGCATTATCTAGGAATGAACCTGGTAGAGCATCCCACACAAACGAATGCTCCACATGCGGGTTTCACATGCCACCAACTCCACATTCACAGGCAACTTCAGCGCCACAGCCGTTTTCAGATAGCCCTCAATGCAAAGGCTCTCGATGCAAATATTGGTGTGAGAGCTAATTCAATCAAGGAAACACTGCATGTTGGTGAAGGGCATATTGAAGAAGGATCAGCCGAGTGGTTCTTGTGGGAGAACAACTCCATTTGGCTCACTAACTTCACACACCATCAGGCTTCCAAGCAGCTCTCAAGGAAACTCAGTTTTCACACTCTATGCTTAGTGCCCTTTGAGTGCATTATCTAGGAATGAACCTGGTAGAGCATCCCACACAAACGAATGCTCCACATGCGGGTTTCACATGCCACCAACTCCACATTCACAGGCAACTTCAGCGCCACAGCCGTTTTCAGATAGCCCTCAATGCAAAGGCTCTCGACGCAAATATTGGTGTGAGAGCTAATTCAATCAAGGAAACACTGCATGTTGGTGAAGGGCATATTGAAGAAGGATCAGCCGAGTGGTTCTTGTGGGAGAACAACTCCATTTGGCTCACTAACTTCACACACCATCAGGCTTCCAAGCAGCTCTCAAGGAAACTCAGTTTTCACACTCTATGCTTAGTGCCCTTTGAGTGCATTATCTAGGAATGAACCTGGTAGAGCATCCCACACAAACGAATGCTCCACATTCGGGTTTCACATGCCACCAACTCCACATTCACAGGCAACTTCAGCGCCACAGCCGTTTTCAGATAGCCCTCAATGCAAAGGCTCTAGACGCAAATATTGGTGTGAGAGCTAATTCAATCAAGGAAACACTGCATGTTGGTGAAGGGCATATTGAAGAAGGATTGGGGAGTGGTTCTTGTGGGAGAACAACTCCATTTGGCTCACTAACTTCACACACCATCAGGCTTCCAAGCAGCTCTCAAGGAAACTCAGTTTTCACACTCTATGCTTAGTGCCCTTTGAGTGCATTATCTAGGAATGAACCTGGTAGAGCATCCCACACAAACGAATGCTCCACATGCGGGTTTCACATGCCACCAACTCCACATTCACAGGCAACTTCAGCGCCACAGCCGTTTTCAGATAGCCCTCAATGCAAAGGCTCTAGACGCAAATATTGGTGTGAGAGCTAATTCAATCAAGGAAACACTGCGTGTTGGTGAATGGCATATTGAAGAAGGATCAGCCGAGTGGTTCTTGTGGGAGAACAACTCCATTTGGCTCACTAACTTCACACACCATCAGGCTTCCAAGCAGCTCTCAAGGAAACTCAGTTTTCACACTCTATGCTTAGTGCCCTTTGAGTGCATTATCTAGGAATGAACCTGGTAGAGCATCCCACACAAACGAATGCTCCACATGCGGGTTTCACATGCCACCAACTCCACATTCACAGGCAACTTCAGCGCCATAGCCGTTTTCAGATAGCCCTCAATGCAAAGGCTCTAGACGCAAATATTGGTGTGAGAGCTAATTCAATCAAGGAAACACTGCATGTTGGTGAAGGGCATATTGAAGAAGGATCAGCCGAGTGGTTCTTGTGGGAGAACAACTCCATTTGGCTCACTAACTTCACACACCATCAGGCTTCAAGCAGCTCTCAAGGAAACTCAGTTTTCACACTCTATGCTTAGTGCCCTTTGAGTGCATTATCTAGGAATGAACCTGGTAGAGCATCCCACACAAACGAATGCTCCACATGCGGGTTTCACATGCCACCAACTCCACATTCACAGGCAACTTCAGCGCCACAGCCGTTTTCAGATAGCCCTCAATGCAAAGGCTCTCGATGCAAATATTGGTGTGAGAGCTAATTCAATCAAGGAAACACTGCATGTTGGTGAAGGGCATATTGAAGAAGGATCAGCCGAGTGGTTCTTGTGGAGAACAACTCCATTTGGCTCACTAACTTCACACACCATCAGGCTTCCAAGCAGCTCTCAAGGAAACTCAGTTTTCACACTCTATGCTTAGTGCCCTTTGAGTGCATTTTCTAGGAATGAACCTGGTAGAGCATCCCACACAAACGAATGCTCCACATGCGGGTTTCACATGCCACCAACTCCACATTCACAGGCAACTTCAGCGCCACAGCCGTTTTCAGATAGCCCTCAATGCAAAGGCTCTCGACGCAAATATTGGTGTGAGAGCTAATTCAATCAAGGAAACACTGCATGTTGGTGAAGGGCATATTGAAGAAGGATCAGCCGAGTGGTTCTTGTGGGAGAACAACTCCATTTGGCTCACTAACTTCACACACCATCAGGCTTCCAAGCAGCTCTCAAGGAAACTCAGTTTTCACACTCTATGCTTAGTGACCTTTGAGTGCCTAGGACTGAAATGAAGCTTGGTGAGCATCCCACACAAACGAATGCTCCACATGCGGGTTTCACATGCCACCAACTCCACATTCTCAGGCAACTTCAGCGCCACAGCCGTTTTCAGATAGCCCTCAATGCAAAGGCTCTAGACGCAAATATTGGTGTGAGAGCTAATTCAATCAAGGAAACACTGCATGTTGGTGAAGGGCATATTGAAGAAGGATCAGCCGAGTGGTTCTTGTGGGAGAACAACTCCATTTGGCTCACTAACTTCACACACCATCAGGCTTCCAAGCAGCTCTCAAGGAAACTCAGTTTTCACACTCTATGCTTAGTGCCCTTTGAGTGCATTATCTAGGAATGAACCTGGTAGAGCATCCCACACAAACGAATGCTCCACATGCGGGTTTCACATGCCACCAACTCCACATTCACAGGCAACTTCAGCGCCACAGCCGTTTTCAGATAGCCCTCAATGCAAAGGCTCTAGACGCAAATATTGGTGTGAGAGCTAATTCAATCAAGGAAACACTGCATGTTGGTGAAGGGCATATTGAAGAAGGATTGGGGAGTGGTTCTTGTGGGAGAACAACTCCATTTGGCTCACTAACTTCACACACCATCAGGCTTCCAAGCAGCTCTCAAGGAAACTCAGTTTTCACACTCTATGCTTAGTGCCCTTTGAGTGCATTATCTAGGAATGAACCTGGTAGAGCATCCCACACAAACGAATGCTCCACATGCGGGTTTCACATGCCACCAACTCCACATTCACAGGCAACTTCAGCGCCACAGCCGTTTTCAGATAGCCCTCAATGCAAAGGCTCTCGACGCAAATATTGGTGTGAGAGCTAATTCAATCAAGCAAACACTGCATGTTGGTGAAGGGCATATTGAAGAAGGATCAGCCGAGTGGTTCTTGTGGGAGAACAACTCCATTTGGCTCACTAACTTCACACACCATCAGGCTTCCAAGCAGCTCTCAAGGAAACTCAGTTTTCACACTCTATGCTTAGTGCCCTTTGAGTGCATTATCTAGGAATGAACCTGGTAGAGCTTCCCACACAAACGAATGCTCCACATGCGGGTTTCACATGCCACCATCTCCACATTCACAGGCAACTTCAGCGCCACAGCCGTTTTCAGATAGTCCTCAATGCAAAGGCTCTCGACGCAAATATTGGTGTGAGAGCTAATTCAATCAAGGAAACACTGCATGTTGGTGAAGGGCATATTGAAGAAGGATCAGCCGAGTGGTTCTTGTGGGAGAACAACTCCATTTGGCTCACTAACTTCACACACCATCAGGCTTCCAAGCAGCTCTCAAGGAAACTCAGTTTTCACACTCTATGCTTAGTGCCCTTTGAGTGCCTAGGACTGAAATGAAGCTTGGTGAGCATCCCACACAAATGAATGCTCCACATGCGGGTTTCACATGCCACCAACTCCACATTCACAGGCAACTTCAGCGCCACAGCCGTTTTCAGATACCCCTCAATGCAAAGGCCCTAGACGCAAATATTGGTGTGAGAGCTAATTCAATCAAGGAAACACTGCATGTTGGTGAAGGGCATATTGAAGAAGGATCAGCCGAGTGGTTCTTGTGGGAGAACAACTCCATTTGGCTCACTAACTTCACACACCATCAGGCTTCCAAGCAGCTCTCAAGGAAACTCTCAGTTTTCACACTCTATGTTTAGTGCCCTTTGAGTGCATTATCTAGGAATGAACCTGGTAGAGCATCCCACACAAACGAATGCTCCACATGCGGGTTTCACATGCCACCAACTCCACATTCTCAGGCAACTTCAGCGCCACAGCCGTTTTCAGATAGCCCTCAATGCAAATCTCTAGACGCAAATATTGGTGTGAGAGCTAATTCAATCAAGGAAACACTGCATGTTGGTGAAGGGCATATTGAAGAAGGATCAGCCGAGTGGTTCTTGTGGGAGAACAACTCCATTTGGCTCACTAACTTCACACACCATCAGGCTTCCAAGCAGCTCTCAAGGAAACTCAGTTTTCACACTCTATGCTTAGTGCCCTTTGAGTGCATTATCTAGGAATGAACCTGGTAGAGCATCCCACACAAACGAATGCTCCACATGCAGGTTTCACATGCCACCAACTCCACATTCACAGGCAGCTTCAGCGCCACAGCCGTTTTCAGATAGCCCTCAATGCAAAGGCTCTAGACGCAAATATTGGTGTGAGAGCTAATTCAATCAAGGAAACACTGCATGTTGGTGAAGGGCATATTGAAGAAGGATCAGCCGAGTGGTTCTTGTGGGAGAACAACTCCATTTGGCTCACTAACTTCACACACCAACAGGCTTCCAAGCAGCTCTCAAGGAAACTCAGTTTTCACACTCTATGCTTAGTGCCCCTTGAGTGCATTATCTAGGAATGAACCTAGTAGAGCATCCCACACAAACGAATGCTCCACATGCGGGTTTCACATGCCACCAACTCCACATTCTCAGGCAACTTCAGCGCCACAGCCGTTTTCAGATAGCCCTCAATGCAAATCTCTAGACGCAAATATTGGTGTGAGAGCTAATTCAATCAAGGAAACACTGCATGTTGGTGAAGGGCATATTGAAGAAGGATCAGCCGAGTGGTTCTTGTGGGAGAACAACTCCATTTGGCTCACTAACTTCACACACCATCAGGCTTCCAAGCAGCTCTCAAGGAAACTCAGTTTTCACACTCTATGCTTAGTGCCCTTTGAGTGCATTATCTAGGAATGAACCTGGGTGAGCATCCCACACAAACGAATGCTCCACATGCGGGTTTCACATGCCACCAACTCCACATTCACAGGCAACTTCAGCGCCACAGCCGTTTTCAGATAGCCCTCAATGCAAAGGCTCTAGACGCAAATATTGGTGTGAGAGCTAATTCAATCAAGGAAACACTGCATGTTGGTGAAGGGCATATTGAAGAAGGATCAGCCGAGTGGTTCTTGTGGGAGAACAACTCCATTTGGCCCACTAACTTCACACACCATCAGGCTTCCAAGCAGCTCTCAAGGAAACTCAGTTTTCACACTCTATGCTTAGTGCCCTTTGAGTGCATTATCTAGGAATGAACCTGGTAGGGCATCCCACACAAACGAATGCTCCACATGCGGGTTTCACATGCCACCAACTCCACATTCACAGGCAACTTCAGCGCCACAGCCGTTTTCAGATACCCCTCAATGCAAAGGCTCTCGACGCAAATATTGGTGTGAGAGCTAATTCAATCAAGGAAACACTGCATGTTGGTGAAGGACATATTGAAGAAGGATCAGCCGAGTGGTTCTTGTGGGAGAACAACTCCATTTGGCTCACTAACTTCACACACCATCAGGCTTCCAAGCAGCTCTCAAGGAAACTCAGTTTTCACACTCTATGCTTAGTGCCCTTTGAGTGCATTATCTAGGAATGAACCTGGTAGAGCATCCCACACAAACGAATGCTCCACATGCGGGTTTCACATGCCACCAACTCCACATTCACAGGCAACTTCAGCGCCACAGCCGTTTTCAGATAGCCCTCAATGCAAAGGCTCTCGACGCAAATATTGGTGTGAGAGCTAATTCAATCAAGGAAACACTGCGTGTTGGTGAAGGGCATATTGAAGAAGGATCAGCCGAGTGGTTCTTGTGGGAGAACAACTCCATTTGGCTCACTAACTTCACACACCATCAGGCTTCCAAGCAGCTCTCAAGGAAACTCAGTTTTCACAATCTATGCTTAGTGCCCTTTGAGTGCCTAGGACTGAAATGAAGCTTGGTGAGCATCCCACACAAATGAATGCTCCACATGCGGGTTTCACATGCCACCAACTCCACATTCACAGGCAACTTCAGCGCCACAGCCGTTTTCAGATACCCCTCAATGCAAAGGCCCTAGACGCAAATATTGGTGTGAGAGCTAATTCAATCAAGGAAACACTGCATGTTGGTGAAGGGCATATTGAAGAAGGATCACCTGAGTGGTTCTTGTGGGAGAACAACTCCATTTGGCTCACTAACTTCACACACCATCAGGCTTCCAAGCAGCTCTCAAGGAAACTCAGTTTTCACACTCTATGCTTAGTGCCCTTTGAGTGCATTATCTAGAAATGAACCTGGTAGAGCATCCCACACAAACGAATGCTCCACATGCGGGTTTCACATGTCACCAACTCCACATTCACAGGCAACTTCAGCGCCACAGCCGTTTTCAGATAGCCCTCAATGCAAAGGCTCTAGACGCAAATATTGGTGTGAGAGCTAATTCAATCAAGGAAACACTGCATGTTGGTGAAGGGCATATTGAAGAAGGATCAGCCGAGTGGTTCTTGTGGGAGAACAACTCCATTTGGCTCACTAACTTCACACACCATCAGGCTTCCAAGCAGCTCTCAAGGAAACTCAGTTTTCACACTCTATGCTTAGTGCCCCTTGAGTGCATTATCTAGGAATGAACCTAGTAGAGCATCCCACACAAACGAATGCTCCACATGCGGGTTTCACATGCCACCAACTCCACATTCACAGGCAACTTCAGCGCCACAGCCGTTTTCAGATAGCCCTCAATGCAAAGGCTCTCGACGCAAATATTGGTGTGAGAGCTAATTCAATCAAGGAAACACTGCATGTTGGTGAAGGGCATATTGAAGAAGGATCAGCCGAGTGGTTCTTGTGGGAGAACAACTCCATTTGGCTCACTAACTTCACACACCATCAGGCTTCCAAGCAGCTCTCAAGGAAACTCAGTTTTCACACTCTATGCTTAGTGCCCTTTGAGTGCCTAGGACTGAAATGAAGCTTGGTGAGCATCCCACACAAATGAATGCTCCACATGCGGGTTTCACATGCCACCAACTCCACATTCACAGGCAACTTCAGCGCCACAGCCGTTTTCAGATACCCCTCAATGCAAAGGCCCTAGACGCAAATATTGGTGTGAGAGCTAATTCAATCAAGGAAACACTGCATGTTGGTGAAGGGCATATTGAAGAAGGATCACCTGAGTGGTTCTTGTGGGAGAACAAGTCCATTTGGCTCACTAACTTCACACACCATCAGGCTTCCAAGCAGCTCTCAAGGAAACTCAGTTTTCACACTCTATGCTTAGTGCCCTTTGAGTGCATTATCTAGAAATGAACCTGGTAGAGCATCCCACACAAACGAATGCTCCACATGCGGGTTTCACATGCCACCAACTCCACATTCACAGGCAACTTCAGCGCCACAGCCGTTTTCAGATAGCCCTCAATGCAAAGGCTCTAGACGCAAATATTGGTGTGAGAGCTAATTCAATCAAGGAAACACTGCATGTTGGTGAAGGGCATATTGAAGAAGGATCAGCCGAGTGGTTCTTGTGGGAGAACAACTCATTTGGCTCACTAACTTCACACACCATCAGGCTTCCAAGCAGCTCTCAAGGAAACTCAGTTTTCACACTCTATGCTTAGTGCCCCTTGAGTGCATTATCTAGGAATGAACCTAGTAGAGCATCCCACACAAACGAATGCTCCACATGCGGGTTTCACATGCCACCCAACTCCACATTCACAGGCAACTTCAGCGCCACAGCCGTTTTCAGATAGCCCTCAATGCAAAGGCTCTCGACGCAAATATTGGTGTGAGAGCTAATTCAATCAAGGAAACACTGCATGTTGGTGAAGGGCATATTGAAGAAGGATCAGCCGAGTGGTTCTTGTGGGAGAACAACTCCATTTGGCCCACTAACTTCACACACCATCAGGCTTCCAAGCAGCTCTCAAGGAAACTCAGTTTTCACACTCTATGCTTAGTGCCCTTTGAGTGCATTATCTAGGAATGAACCTGGTAGAGCATCCCACACAAACGAATGCTCCACATGCGGGTTTCACATGCCACCAACTCCACATTCACAGGCAACTTCAGCGCCACAGCCGTTTTCAGATAGCCCTCAATGCAAAGGCTCTAGACGCAAATATTGGTGTGAGAGCTAATTCAATCAAGGAAACACTGCATGTTGGTGAAGGGCATATTGAAGAAGGATCAGCCGAGTGGTTCTTGTGGGAGAACAACTCCATTTGGCTCACTAACTTCACACACCATCAGGCTTCCAAGCAGCTCTCAAGGAAACTCAGTTTTCACACTCTATGCTTAGTGCCCTTTGAGTGCATTATCTAGGAATGAACCTGGTAGAGCATCCCACACAAACGAATGCTCCACATGCGGGTTTCACATGCCACCAACTCCACATTCACAGGCAACTTCAGCGCCACAGCCGTTTTCAGATAGCCCTCAATGCAAATCTCTCGACGCAAATATTGGTGTGAGAGCTAATTCAATCAAGGAAACACTGCATGTTGATGAAGGGCATATTGAAGAAGGATCAGCCGAGTGGTTCTTGTGGGAGAACAACTCCATTTGGCTCACTAAACTTCACACACCATCAGGGTTTCCAAGCAGCTCTCAAGGAAACTCAGTTTTCACACTCTATGCTTAGTGCCCTTTGAGTGCATTATCTAGGAATGAACCTGGTAGAGCATCCCACACAAACGAATGCTCCACATGCGGGTTTCACATGCCACCAACTCCACATTCACAGGCAACTTCAGCGCCACAGCCATTTTCAGATAGCCCTCAATGCAAATCTCTAGACGCAAATATTGGTGTGAGAGCTAATTCAATCAAGGAAACACTGCATGTTGGTGAAGGGCATATTGAAGAAGGATCAGCCGAGTGGTTCTTGTGGGAGAACAACTCCATTTGGCTCACTAACTTCACACACCATCAGGCTTCCAAGCAGCTCTCAAGGAAACTCAGTTTTCACACTCTATGCTTAGTGCCCTTTGAGTGCATTATCTAGGAATGAACCTGGTAGAGCATCCCACACAAACGAATGCTCCACATGCGGGTTTCACATGCCACCAACTCCACATTCACAGGCAACTTCAGCGCCACAGCCGTTTTCAGATAGCCCTCAATGCAAAGGCTCTAGACGCAAATATTGGTGTGAGAGCTAATTCAATCAAGGAAACACTGCATGTTGGTGAAGGGCATATTGAAGAAGGATCAGCCGAGTGGTTCTTGTGGGAGAACAACTCCATTTGGCTCACTAACTTCACACACCATCAGGCTTCCAAGCAGCTCTCAAGGAAACTCAGTTTTCACACTCTATGCTTAGTGCCCTTTGAGTGCATTATCTAGGAATGAACCTGGTAGAGCATCCCACACAAACGAATGCTCCTCATGCGGGTTTCACATGCCACCAACTCCACATTCACAGGCAACTTCAGCGCCACAGCCGTTTTCAGATAGCCCTCAATGCAAAGGCTCTAGACGCAAATATTGGTGTGAGAGCTAATTCAATCAAGGAAACACTGCATGTTGGTGAAGGGCATATTGAAGAAGGATCAACCGAGTGGTTCTTGTGGGAGAACAACTCCATTTGGCTCACTAACTTCACACACCATCAGGCTTCCAAGCAGCTCTCAAGGAAACTCAGTTTTCACACTCTATGCTTAGTGCCCTTTGAGTGCATTATCTAGGAATGAACCTGGTAGAGCATCCCACACAAACGAATGCTCCACATGCGGGTTTCACATGCCACCAACTCCCACATTCACAGGCAACTTCAGCGCCACAGCCGTTTTCAGATAGCCCTCAATGCAAAGGCTCTAGACGCAAATATTGGTGTGAGAGCTAATTCAATCAAGGAAACACTGCATGTTGGTGAAGGGCATATTGAAGAAGGATCAGCCGAGTGGTTCTTGTGGGAGAACAACTCCATTTGGCTCACTAACTTCACACACCATCAGGCTTCCAAGCAGCTCTCAAGGAAACTCAGTTTTCACACTCTATGCTTAGTGCCCTTTGAGTGCATTATCTAGGAATGAACCTGGTAGAGCATCCCACACAAACGAATGCTCCACATGCGGGTTTCACATGCCACCAACTCCACATTCACAGGCAACTTCAGCGCCACAGCCGTTTTCAGATAGCCCTCAATGCAAAGGCTCTCGACGCAAATATTGGTGTGAGAGCTAATTCAATCAAGGAAACACTGCATGTTGATGAAGGGCATATTGAAGAAGGATCAGCCGAGTGGTTCTTGTGGGAGAACAACTCCATTTGGCTCACTAAACTTCACACACCATCAGGTTTCCAAGCAGCTCTCAAGGAAACTCAGTTTTCACACTCTATGCTTAGTGCCCTTTGAGTGCATTATCTAGGAATGAACCTGGTAGAGCATCCCACACAAACGAATGCTCCACATGCGGGTTTCACATGCCACCAACTCCACATTCACAGGCAACTTCAGCGCCACAGCCATTTTCAGATAGCCCTCAATGCAAATCTCTAGACGCAAATATTGGTGTGAGAGCTAATTCAATCAAGGAAACACTGCATGTTGGTGAAGGGCATATTGAAGAAGGATCAGCCGAGTGGTTCTTGTGGGAGAACAACTCCATTTGGCTCACTAACTTCACACACCATCAGGCTTCCAAGCAGCTCTCAAGGAAACTCAGTTTTCACACTCTATGCTTAGTGCCCTTTGAGTGCATTATCTAGGAATGAACCTGGTAGAGCATCCCACACAAACGAATGCCTCCACATGCGGGTTTCACATGCCACCAACTCCACATTCACAGGCAACTTCAGCGCCACAGCCGTTTTCAGATAGCCCTCAATGCAAAGGCTCTAGACGCAAATATTGGTGTGAGAGCTAATTCAATCAAGGAAACACTGCATGTTGGTGAAGGGCATATTGAAGAAGGATTGGGGAGTGGTTCTTGTGGGAGAACAACTCCATTTGGCTCACTAACTTCACACACCATCAGGCTTCCAAGCAGCTCTCAAGGAAACTCAGTTTTCACACTCTATGCTTAGTGCCCTTTGAGTGCATTATCTAGGAATGAACCTGGTAGAGCATCCCACACAAACGAATGCTCCACATGCGGGTTTCACATGCCACCAACTCCACATTCACAGGCAACTTCAGCGCCACAGCCGTTTTCAGATAGCCCTCAATGCAAAGGCTCTAGACGCAAATATTGGTGTGAGAGCTAATTCAATCAAGGAAACACTGCATGTTGGTGAAGGGCATATTGAAGAAGGATCAGCCGAGTGGTTCTTGTGGGAGAACAACTCCATTTGGCTCACTAACTTCACACACCATCAGGCTTCCAAGCAGCTCTCAAGGAAACTCAGTTTTCACACTCTATGCTTAGTGCCCTTTGAGTGCATTATCTAGGAATGAACCTGGTAGAGCATCCCACACAAACGAATGCTCCACATGCGGGTTTCACATGCCACCAACTCCACATTCACAGGCAACTTCAGCACCACAGCCGTTTTCAGATAGCCCTCAATGCAAAGGCTCTCGACGCAAATATTGGTGTGAGAGCTAATTCAATCAAGGAAACACTGCATGTTGGTGAAGGGCATATTGAAGAAGGATCAGCCGAGTGGTTCTTGTGGGAGAACAACTCCATTTGGCTCACTAAACTTCACACACCATCAGGTTTCCAAGCAGCTCTCAAGGAAACTCAGTTTTCACACTCTATGCTTAGTGCCCTTTGAGTGCATTATCTAGGAATGAACCTGGTAGAGCATCCCACACAAACGAATGCTCCACATGCGGGTTTCACATGCCACCAACTCCACATTCACAGGCAACTTCAGCGCCACAGCCATTTTCAGATAGCCCTCAATGCAAATCTCTAGACGCAAATATTGGTGTGAGAGCTAATTCAATCAAGGAAACACTGCATGTTGGTGAAGGGCATATTGAAGAAGGATCAGCCGAGTGGTTCTTGTGGGAGAACAACTCCATTTGGCTCACTAACTTCACACACCATCAGGCTTCCAAGCAGCTTTCAAGGAAACTCAGTTTTCACACTCTATGCTTAGTGCCCTTTGAGTGCATTATCTAGGAATGAACCTGGTAGAGCATCCCACACAAACGAATGCTCCACATGCAGGTTTCACATGCCACCAACTCCACATTCACAGGCAACTTCAGCGCCACAGCCGTTTTCAGATAGCCCTCAATGCAAAGGCTCTAGACGCAAATATTGGTGTGAGAGCTAATTCAATCAAGGAAACACTGCATGTTGGTGAAGGGCATATTGAAGAAGGATCAGCCGAGTGGTTCTTGTGGGAGAACAACTCCATTTGGCTCACTAACTTCACACACCATCAGGCTTCCAAGCAGCTCTCAAGGAAACTCAGTTTTCACACTCTATGCTTAGTGCCCTTTGAGTGCATTATCTAGGAATGAACCTGGTAGAGCATCCCACACAAACGAATGCTCCACATGCAGGTTTCACATGCCACCAACTCCACATTCACAGGCAACTTCAGCGCCACAGCCGTTTTCAGATAGCCCTCAATGCAAATCTCTCGACGCAAATATTGGTGTGAGAGCTAATTCAATCAAGGAAACACTGCATGTTGATGAAGGGCATATTGAAGAAGGATCAGCCGAGTGGTTCTTGTGGGAGAACAACTCCATTTGGCTCACTAAACTTCACACACCATCAGGTTTCCAAGCAGCTCTCAAGGAAACTCAGTTTTCACACTCTATGCTTAGTGCCCTTTGAGTGCATTATCTAGGAATGAACCTGGTAGAGCATCCCACACAAACGAATGCTCCACATGCGGGTTTCACATGCCACCAACTCCACATTCACAGGCAACTTCAGCGCCACAGCCATTTTCAGATAGCCCTCAATGCAAATCTCTAGACGCAAATATTGGTGTGAGAGCTAATTCAATCAAGGAAACACTGCATGTTGGTGAAGGGCATATTGAAGAAGGATCAGCCGAGTGGTTCTTGTGGGAGAACAACTCCATTTGGCTCACTAACTTCACACACCATCAGGCTTCCAAGCAGCTCTCAAGGAAACTCAGTTTTCACACTCTATGCTTAGTGCCCTTTGAGTGCATTATCTAGGAATGAACCTGGTAGAGCATCCCACACAAACGAATGCTCCACATGCGGGTTTCACATGCCACCAACTCCACATTCACAGGCAACTTCAGCGCCACAGCCGTTTTCAGATAGCCCTCAATGCAAAGGCTCTAGACGCAAATATTGGTGTGAGAGCTAATTCAATCAAGGAAACACTGCATGTTGGTGAAGGGCATATTGAAGAAGGATTGGGGAGTGGTTCTTGTGGGAGAACAACTCCATTTGGCTCACTAACTTCACACACCATCAGGCTTCCAAGCAGCTCTCAAGGAAACTCAGTTTTCACACTCTATGCTTAGTGCCCTTTGAGTGCATTATCTAGGAATGAACCTGGTAGAGCATCCCACACAAACGAATGCTCCACATGCGGGTTTCACATGCCACCAACTCCACATTCACAGGCAACTTCAGCGCCACAGCCGTTTTCAGATAGCCCTCAATGCAAAGGCTCTAGACGCAAATATTGGTGTGAGAGCTAATTCAATCAAGGAAACACTGCATGTTGGTGAAGGGCATATTGAAGAAGGATCAGCCGAGTGGTTCTTGTGGGAGAACAACTCCATTTGGCTCACTAACTTCACACACCATCAGGCTTCCAAGCAGCTCTCAAGGAAACTCAGTTTTCACACTCTATGCTTAGTGCCCTTTGAGTGCATTATCTAGGAATGAACCTGGTAGAGCATCCCACACAAACGAATGCTCCACATGCGGGTTTCACATGCCACCAACTCCACATTCACAGGCAACTTCAGCGCCACAGCCGTTTTCAGATAGCCCTCAATGCAAAGGCTCTAGACGCAAATATTGGTGTGAGAGCTAATTCAATCAAGGAAACACTGCATGTTGGTGAAGGGCATATTGAAGAAGGATCAGCCGAGTGGTTCTTGTAGGAGAACAAGTCCATTTGGCTCACTAACTTCACACACCATCAGGCTTCCAAGCAGCTCTCAAGGAAACTCAGTTTTCACACTCTATGCTTAGTGCCCTTTGAGTGCATTATCTAGGAATGAACCTGGTAGAGCATCCCACACAAACGAATGCTCCACATGCGGGTTTCACATGCCACCAACTCCACATTCACAGGCAACTTCAGCGCCACAGCCGTTTTCAGATAGCCCTCAATGCAAAGGCTCTCGACGCAAATATTGGTGTGAGAGCTAATTCAATCAAGGAAACACTGCGTGTTGGTGAAGGGCATATTGAAGAAGGATCAGCCGAGTGGTTCTTGTGTGTGAACAACTCCATTTGTCTCACTAACTTCACACACCATCAGGCTTCCAAGCAGCTCTCAAGGAAACTCAGTTTTCACACTCTATGCTTAGTGCCCTTTGAGTGCATTATCTAGGAATGAACCTGGTAGAGCATCCCACACAAACGAATGCTCCACATGCGGGTTTCACATGCCACCAACTCCACATTCACAGGCAACTTCAGCGCCACAGACGTTTTCAGATAGCCCTCAATGCAAAGGCTCTAGACGCAAATATTGGTGTGAGAGCTAATTCAATCAAGGAAACACTGCATGTTGGTGAAGGGCATATTGAAGAAGGATCAGCCGAGTGGTTCTTGTGGGAGAACAACTCCATTTGGCTCACTAACTTCACACACCATCAGGCTTCCAAGCAGCTCTCAAGGAAACTCACTTTTCACACTTTATGCTTAGTGCCCTTTGAGTGCATTATCTAGGAATGAACCTGGTAGAGCATCCCACACAAACGAATGCTCCACATGCGGGTTTCACATGCCACCAACTCCACATTCACAGGCAACTTCAGCGCCACAGCCGTTTTCAGATAGCCCTCAATGCAAAGGCTCTAGACGCAAATATTGGTGTGAGAGCTAATTCAATCAAGGAAACACTGCATGTTGGTGAAGGGCATATTGAAGAAGGATCAGCCGAGTGGTTCTTGTGGGAGAACAACTCCATTTGGCTCACTAACTTCACACACCATCAGGCTTCCAAGCAGCTCTCAAGGAAACTCAGTTTTCACACTCTATGCTTAGTGCCCTTTGAGTGCATTATCTAGGAATGAACCTGGTAGAGCATCCCACACAAACGAATGCTCCACATGCGGGTTTCACATGCCACCAACTCCACATTCACAGGCAACTTCAGCGCCACAGCCGTTTTCAGATAGCCCTCAATGCAAAGGCTCTCGACGCAAATATTGGTGTGAGAGCTAATTCAATCAAGGAAACACTGCATGTTGGTGAAGGGCATATTGAAGAAGGATCAGCCGAGTGGTTCTTGTGGGAGAACAACTCCATTTGGCTCACTAACTTCACACACCATCAGGCTTCCAAGCAGCTCTCAAGGAAACTCAGTTTTCACACTCTATGCTTAGTGCCCTTTGAGTGCATTATCTAGGAATGAACCTGGTAGAGCATCCCACACAACCGAATGCTCCACATGCGGGTTTCACATGCCACCAACTCCACATTCACAGGCAACTTCAGCACCACAGCCGTTTCAGATAGCCCTCAATGCAAAGGCTCTAGACGCAAATATTGGTGTGAGAGCTAATTCAATCAAGGAAACACTGCATGTTGGTGAAGGGCATATTGAAGAAGGATCAGGGGAGTGGTTCTTGTGGGAGAACAACTCCATTTGGCTCACTAAACTTCACACACCATCAGGTTTCCAAGCAGCTCTCAAGGAAACTCAGTTTTCACACTCTATGCTTAGTGCCCTTTGAGTGCATTATCTAGGAATGAACCTGGTAGAGCATCCCACACAAACGAATGCTCCACATGCGGGTTTCACATGCCACCAACTCCACATTCACAGGCAACTTCAGCGCCACAGCCATTTTCAGATAGCCCTCAATGCAAAGGCTCTCGACGCAAATATTGGTGTGAGAGCTAATTCAATCAAGGAAACACTGCATGTTGGTGAAGGGCATATTGAAGAAGGATCAGCCGAGTGGTTCTTGTGGGAGAACAACTCCATTTGGCTCACTAACTTCACACACCATCAGGCTTCCAAGCAGCTCTCAAGGAAACTCAGTTTTCACACTCTATGCTTAGTGCCCTTTGAGTGCATTATCTAGAATGAACCTGGTAGAGCATCCCACACAAACGAATGCTGCACATTCGGGTTTCACATGCCACCAACTCCACATTCACAGGCAACTTCAGCGCCAGAGCCGTTTTCAGATAGCCCTCAATGCAAAGGCTCTCGACGCAAATATTGGTGTGAGAGCTAATTCAATCAAGGAAACACTGCATGTTGGTGAAGGGCATATTGAAGAAGGATTGGGGAGTGGTACTTGTGGGAGAACAACTCCATTTGGCTCACTAACTTCACACACCATCAGGCTTCCAAGCAGCTCTCAAGGAAACTCAGTTTTCACACTCTATGCTTAGTGCCCTTTGAGTGCATTATCTAGGAATGAACCTGGTAGAGCATCCCACACAAACGAATGCTCCACATGCGGGTTTCACATGCCACCAACTCCACATTCACAGGCAACTTCAGCGCCACAGCCGTTTTCAGATAGCCCTCAATGCAAAGGCTCTAGACGCAAATATTGGTGTGAGAGCTAATTCAATCAAGGAAACACTGCATGTTGGTGAAGGGCATATTGAAGAAGGATCAGCCGAGTGGTTCTTGTGGGAGAACAACTCCATTTGGCTCACTAACTTCACACACCATCAGGCTTCCAAGCAGCTCTCAAGGAAACTCAGTTTTCACACTCTATGCTTAGTGCCCTTTGAGTGCATTATCTAGGAATGAACCTGGTAGAGCATCCCACAAAACGAATGCTCCACATGCGGGTTTCACATGCCACCAACTCCACATTCACAGGCAACTTCAGCGCCACAGCCGTTTTCAGATAGCCCTCAATGCAAAGGCTCTCGACGCAAATATTGGTGTGAGAGCTAATTCAATCAAGGAAACACTGCATGTTGGTGAAGGGCATATTGAAGAAGGATCAGCCGAGTGGTTCTTGTGGGAGAACAACTCCATTTGGCTCACTAACTTCACACACCATCAGGCTTCCAAGCAGCTCTCAAGGAAACTCAGTTTTCACACTCTATGCTTAGTGCCCTTTGAGTGCATTATCTAGGAATGAACCTGGTAGAGCATCCCACACAAACGAATGCTCCACATGCGGGTTTCACATGCCACCAACTCCACATTCACAGGCAACTTCAGCGCCACAGCCGTTTTCAGATAGCCCTCAATGCAAAGGCTCTCGACGCAAATATTGGTGTGAGAGCTAATTCAATCAAGGAAACACTGCATGTTGGTGAAGGGCATATTGAAGAAGGATCAGCCGAGTGGTACTTGTGGGAGAACAACTCCATTTGGCTCACTAACTTCACACACCATCAGGCTTCCAAGCAGCTCTCAAGGAA